>NW_015150724.1:225618-252868 GCF_000732505.1 Cyprinodon variegatus | reverse complement strand
ATAAGCTAACAATTTGTAGACAGGAAGGCCCTGCAGGGGATAGTGAGGGGAAATTTTTCCAAGCTGCTGTCGGAACAGGGCAGTGAACATGGTCAGAGACTCTTTACACTTCTCTTTGGACTTCAAAAACTTCTGCCATCAAACTAGCATTAAAAGGAAGAATCAGTTAATTGCAAAACAGCTGTCTGAATGAATTTATTAAAGCTCTAATTTATGTTTAGATGCTCTACTGTATCATTTACCGCTTATGATTTATCCTATTTTTTATGTGTTCCCTCATGTATTAAAAAATCCCAGAGAAAGATCAGGTTTTGTTGTAAAGTAACACAAAAGCTACTAAATTAATTTAAATTACCATAAATTTACCATCTGTATTTTAAAATATTAAATATTTTTTACAGTTACTTTCCTTTACTTTTGCGTTAGGTAGCTCTACAGCTCATGTAGTGTCTCCTCTCATGGCACACAACTACCAGCACACAGCTGTACATCAACACTCTCAACAGTGTAGATATGCACTCAGCAGGATTAAGCATGCAAATGGTGCCAAAACAATGACAGTATGAAGTAACCAATGCTGTTTAAAAATGCAATGAGCCTCTAGTGAACAGATACTGTAGCTCACATATCCGTGCGCCACAGATCCCTGCAGCACAATAGTTTGACTCGCTGTCTCCACTTCCAGAAGCACATCTGGCTGCAAACTCAGTTTCTTTTGCATGGAGGTGAAAAGCACGGAAAACACCATAAATTACTCTAAGTTTAAAATTTGTTAACATTTTTTTTTTTTACATATAATCAGATTCAAATAATAGATGAAATTTTCAAAATACATTCACTCACCCAAACACTAACACACATACCCAGAGGCACTTTTTGGGTGGCTAATATCTTCCCAAGGTCAAACCTGACAAGGAATTCCAATGAGATTAAGTGTCATCAGTGCGGCTTTAGCGCTTTTCTGCTCATTGTTCTTGGAAATGGCATTAGGGCCTGATATGACCAAAGACTTTGTGCCAAAAAACCCTCTTCCACTTTCTGAATGTTTGCCCTGGTTCATAGGATGGATGTTTGAAGCAGCTTACATGTCCAAAATGAATGTCCACACAATGAATGTACAAGAGGTTTCAACTCAAATAGTCTTGTCCAATTGAACTTTTACTTAAGAAACATTGCAGATTCATGAAAATTGTCATCTTTAGATATAAAATAATCATTACCTCAGTTGGATGTTTCTATTAGGCTTTTGCTAATGATTTCAGATCTTTTGCTCTCAAACGGAGGCTTTTTTATGTATGAATCTGGTTATTTTCACGGTTATCCTGTTTGCACACGTCTAGTGAAAAAGCAGCCTCATCACGGTGTCAGCCAGCGTTTATTGCTCTGTAACTCTTACTAAATTTGACACATAGTCCTTTAGTGGCTAGAATGAGCGTTTTGTCATCTCATCTAAAGTGCCAACTCGATGTCCAATTACACCCTGCTGACTAATTTAATTACAGTAGAGGCAGAAATGGCTTGATTCAATTCATTTCACTTATACCAGATCGGGCCGGTCGGATCAAATTTGACTCATCTCAGGTACAGCCTGCCTGTCACTTTTTATCTCAGGGCGCCGCAGCTGAAGCGAGATAAGCAGGCCCTGATATGGTAAATAATATAATTTCTGGTTAAGCTCTCAGAGAGAACCCAATTGCCCCCGCTGGTTGCTGACTTTGAGTTCAGGGGGGAGTAAAACATTCCACTTTCAGTGCAGACTCTTAGCAATCGGCCATTTAGTAGAGTCCCAGCTACAATAGTCATTACTAATTCATGATGTCCACAATTATGTATCAGATTCTGTGCGTCTTACATATTTAACTAAGAGATGTGTGGCAAAGTGCAAAGCTACAAATCGTCTGGGGGAAAATGGCACACACAGTGTTCTTCAAACAGGCAGCTTCTATGCACTCATTACATTTTTAACCAAAAATGTTAGTTAATACTAACGGACAGACATTTAATCGTTTTAAACAAATGTTACGTCAAAGAATGCCACCCATTTTGTTGGATTAATGAAAAGGCTTTACAAGGCACCTTCATTTTTCACAGAACAACATTTAAGTCATGGTATATGGTTAAAATTATGCATTTCAATAGTGAAAAATCATGTTACTTTTATTTACTTAAGTTAAAATATGCTAGTGAGGTTAGCTTTACCCTTTTATTCATTATGTTCCACAGTCATCTTTCATTTTGACCAAAGTATAGTGACAGTATTTCATGTAGCTGAGCTTTTATCATATGGCAAGAATGATGTAAGTTCCTCAAGTTTAGTCTAAATAATACTTGGTTAATCAATATGGTTAGGAGCTAATCTTTTCTGTGCTCACTTTAGTAACTTTACTGGGAAATATTATCGATAAACCATCTCAACTACACTGTATATGAACCTTTTACAGCAATGCAAAGTTTGTTGCAGATTAAAAAAAAAATAAAAAAAAAATCTCTCATCCACATGACTCCCTTAAAAAAATCACACTGTCCTTTAGAAATCTCTGGAATAATTATTAATATTAAAGGAAAAATCTTCTTGCTGAATAAGAGACGCAAACTGCAGAGGAGGGAGCGCCGTTTATACATTTTTAACCTTTAAAAGTAAATCAGTTTAGAGATAATTATTTACCACACGAGTTTGTTATTAATGTGTTATACATTAAACATAAATTAAATCCTATAAACTCTGCTACTTTTTAGTAAAGGTTTTATAAAGTATGAGATTGGTATCTTTTGTTTTTTCTTACATTGAATCATTTTCAATTCAAAATAGATTGAAAATAAATAATGTTAACTTTAAACCTAGCTAAATTTAAAAAAAAAAAAGTTTTCTTTTATTTCTAATCACCTCTCTTCTACCATTACGATTAGAATAAGTGATGCATCATTTGGCTGAAAGCTTTACCCAATGTGGAGTTAAACCAAAGACCCAACCCTGTAACACTAAATCAACACACCTAGAATCAATTTATAATTGATCCCAACTTTGCTCTTTTTAGCCTACTTTTTAACTTGTCCGACTACATTTCAATCACATTAAAACAGTTCCCTGCTAAAGTTTACAATTGAAACATAATCCAGAAACACTTTGCTAAAAAACTGTACCTTTCTTTTAAGGTAAAATCCAACAATATGCTCCAAAATTTGACTTTTAAAACTTAAACATTGCACTTAAATCTAACCCGCCTAAACAAATTCAAACACATGTATTAAATTACTGTGATTTTCACAGAACATCTGGGCTTTTCATCCATCCAGTTGTGTACGGTAATTGTAAAGTGCAGTATCTTTATCTCATTTTCAAATATTTAATATTTAGTCCCTAAAAGTCCTCAAAGTGTTTTATTATAGCAGATGTGACTAAATAACTAGACTACTGAAATCCAACGTATCTATTAAAATATGCTTTTATAAAAATTATATTAACCAAATAATGTTCATGAAAAGAAACAATGAATAAAAATGAAATTCCAAGTAATAAGACCTTCAAGTCCTAGATGAAACATGACTCTAAAGGGTCGCACACAACATGAGACTAACAAGGGAAAAAGATTTGTCTGGAAAAATGTTAATATTAATAAGTAAAACGTTCCCGGCTGTCTGATTGGTGCAGCTGATGCTGCGGGGTGTGCGCCATAGGCTGCCTCAGTAATATGTTGGTGTGTGCGCGCGCGCGCGTTTGTGTGTCTGTAATCGCTCCGGTTGCGGCGCCGCAAAGAGCTCTGATTGGTCGTTCACGCAGTCCTCAATTTTTTTTTCTATGCTGCGCAACTACAGCGGTCATATCAAATGTTACTCCATTCCCAAGAACGCGCTTCTAATACCATGTCCCAATGATGGATCGCTCCTGGTGTTAAATAAAAGAAAATAAATCCCCTCTTACTGATCACAGCGGCAAAGAAAAAATAAAGTTAGGAATGTAAATATGAATTTACCCTGCTGTAGTGGAGCTCCGTCCCCGGCCTCCCTGCGCTCTCTGTCCGCAGTAGAAGACAGCATCAGCCTCCCAGAGCAGAGCAGAGCAGAGAGGAGCTGTTACGCACGCCTGCCACAGCACTTTACGATGCAGAGAGGGCCAAGCCGCGCAGGCTTTTTTCTTACCTTGCCGCACAGATCCAGAGGGGGTGAAGTGGTTTACAACGGATGTTTGGGAGATTACGCGTTCCTCTTCTCTCCCACCCTCCTTGCCTCCCCCCCACCCCCCTCACCCCCTGCTCCTCCAGCAGCAGCAGCAGCGTTGGTGACTCTCTCTCGTTGAAGAATGAGTGGCCTCGATGGGGCAGCCACAGAGTGAGCCGCATCCGGTACCAACAGCATCATTAACAAGGTCTTAGTTTTGCTTTTTCCCTGTGCTGTTAGTGCTTAAAATGTGCAAACCTAATTTTTATTCATCATTAGCGACACTAGACATTCCTTTCATACCAGACTACAGGGTTACAAAACTGCTTCAACCTAATTAATAGCCTATGCAGCAATGTGATTTAGGTAGATCAAAGTCCTATTAGAGAATAAACTACCACTTGAAGAGAAAGAAGGACGAAAGAAAACAAGAGACATAAATAAAAGGTATTGCAACAAACATTTCTGAAGTGCTTAAAATATAAGATGAAACTTTATCTAAATGGTTCTTCTTATTTTTCTCATTTTGCTGACCTATGTGTCAAAAAGTTGCTGAAATAATGATAAATAGGGACAAAAAAATACATCCAGCTCCCAAATTGATCCATTCGAATGAGATTAAATCCCTCTGATAATTTGAAAATCTTGTTTTTGTTTTGCTTTCACCAGTAGAAGAGATGTTCAACAGTCTTAAATAAGTCCAGTTTACCTTTGACAGGTTTTAGTATAGATTAATACATACTTCAATGACTGTAATGTAGCCCCAGTGCCAAAAGGGTTGACAAAGCCTATTTTAATTTTAATAAACAGAAGTTTTAAAAGAATGGCCTTTAGTGTATAATTGGTCAAGTTCGATCACGATAAGTAAGCTACTTTAGAATTTGAGTTTAAGATTTTCGATGCAATCTAGGTTCTTTAAACAGTGTGAAACAGCCCTTCACTCTACCGCTGATACAGGCGGCTATAAAGTAGTTGCAAAATTTTTGTCAGTTTAGCATAATAGTCAGGTGTAGCAATGTTTTTTTCCATAGTGCTTAAACGTCTTTTATTTTTTTGTTTCTTTATACTTTTGTCTTTCTACCACGTTAATTCTACCTGATAAACATTTCAAAGAAGAAAGGCCCTTTTAGTGTGTTGTTAGCTTGTTTGCAAGCCCCACTGTCAATAAAACAAGGCAATTGAAGAACTGCTTCCTCTTACACTTCAAAATAAAAGTATCAGGAACAAAAATAAGGTAGTTTGATGCACACCCATTCATTTGTGGGGTTTATCATAATAATCTATATAGTTATGGTACAAAAAGTCACCTTAAGAGACAGATTCCAATTGGACTTAAACATGGAGTTTTAATGAGCTGTCACTTCCTGTTTTAAGATTTATTTGCAGATGCTGCCTTGGGTTTATGAACCCTTAATTGTGAATTTGACATTGCACAGCACTGTCACAAGTTAGCTGCATGCAAACTCAAAATATTGCCCCAATACACAAACTTTTGAAACTAGAATTTACTTTTACCTATAACGCAATTCATACCAACATAGCATGCCATTACCATTCTCTGCACTACACTCGTCAGATATCATCTTTTAAAATTAGGTAGAATGTTTCCCAAAAAAGAATTTTAGAAAATGCATCTTCTGGAATTTTATTTCTCTAAAGTTAATATGCCTACAAAATCATTTTTCTAGTGCATGAGAATTTCCTACTTTTTCCCAATACTTTCCCTGGAGATATCTATTCACCAGCCCCTCCTACTTCTATGTTTCTGTAGTCTATCCCAGATTAAAATGGCACCTGGACTTAAATGGCACCTTGGTTTCCCCTTCCCTTTCATCATCAGCTAAATAAAGATTAAGCCTATACGAAGAAGATTGTAAGGGCTCTCCCTCTCAGAGGTACGGGGATCTTCATTCTGCTGCCTTTGTGATGATATTGATGATGATGATGGCCAAGTGGACAGTTTGATTTTTGTGTGGTGAGCTAGTTATAAAGAATCAATATTATATCAAGGGGGGGAACTTTGGTGATAAAGGAGTCCGGCCACTGTGGCTATTCATCATAAGTCTGTAGCAAGCAGATAGGTCAAAAGAAATTATATTGCTCTAAAGAGTGTGTCTCCTTATCTCCCAGTACCAGAGGGAGTGGAGGACATGCCGATCGATACAGTATAGCTGCCGTGGACTCCTTGCAATTATCAATAGCTGATTTTGTCTTCCCGGGGCTGCATCTATTAATACTAGATAATAACACCCTCACGGACGTATGCTTTCTGAGGGGACGATGGGGGAAAAAGTAGGAGTAAAGTTTGGTCTGCAGGCCGACTTTGCTGTCAACAGATTTGTCTCATATGAGGTGCACACAGGGGAATATACGTCAAGCAGGCAAGAGGAAAGGAGGAGAGAAAGGGAGCTAAAAAAGGTGAAGCTGTTGTGTAATGCTCATATGACCCTAAAAAAAGGATTTTGCCTTTATTTTAAATATGCATTATCATCTAAAAGTGATCTTTTTTTTTAAATGATGCTAAACAAGCATTTAACTTTTCAAATAGATTTCCACAGCCAAAAAAAAGTCACATTTTAATGCATTTTTCCATTTCAGGATAAAGGAAGGACTACAACACCTAAAATAGGCCTATAGGCATTCAGGAAGTCTTGTTTAAACTTTATTGTGGAATTTCTAGTTTTTTTGGGGATAAAAGACACGAACAAGATCAAGAGACCTATTTGTGTTGACAATAATAAGAAGAATGTGGCTTCATTTGATCTCTTCAGTGTTCATTTTATGTAGGAGACTACTTTAAATCTTTCTTTGTTGAGCGGCTGACTTGAAATAGCTTCAAAAACCACCATTTTGTTGTTTCTTTCCTCAAATGTTGCTAATCTCATAGTTTTTTGTTGTTTTTTTTTTTTTAGGGTAAATCTGAGACATAGACCTGAACCCTAAAATATACCTAATGTTATCTATAGGGAAAATGTGAGATGCTATGAAAAGTCAGTATTGATTAAATCAATTTCTCAACCACAATTAAACACCAGTTGACATTTTTTAAAATCTTTTATTCCAAAGTTTCACATTCTTTAGATAGAGAGCACAGATTTGTTCTCAGTAGAAAATTTCCTCAGGTTTACTTCCATTATTAAATTGGGGTACATTTAACATGCTACAAAAGAACCCTCCATTGATGTCAGATGTTTCAGATCTGTTGAGGAACCATTCAGTTTTTAGGCAGAGGCGTCTGTTACAAGATCAGAAGAAACCACTTGTATTAATAAAATGTTTTGTTTTTTTTATGCAGAAGACGTTGTCTTTTGACTTTTGCTTTAAAATATTAAAAATAAAATGCAAAATATCCGTAAATTATGTTTTAAAAAGCAGTAAAACTGTCGCAATAGTTCTTGTGCCAAATCGTATGTTTTTTTCCTCCCTTTTTCTTCAGCCTTCGGATCATCTGATTTATTTAAAGCAACATACAAGAAAATTAAATGAAAAAATGTGATGCTGCTACTTAGGATGTATTTTTTTTATGTAGCTATTAAATAAAAAAAACGGAGCGAAGGCCTCATAGGGCCATTCATGAAATGTTTTTTTTTTTTTTTTATATAAATATATATATTTTTAATATGATACATATATATATTATTTTAACCCTCAAACAATATCCTATGTATTTCCCGTGACTTTATACAGGGTTCATGACACAAACGTGAAAAAGTCGGACTTTCCATGAAAATCCAGAATAGTAGGACGCTCTATCAATTCATTTGTCCCGCTGTGTGATATGATGGGAGGTCGACTCTGGGTGGTTCACACTGGAGGACTGGGGACGAGCCACTGAACAGCAACGTGGTGGTACATCCTAGTGGTGGCTGAGAGCAATGGGCTGAACCCTTGCTTGGGGGTTGACTCACACACTTGCACACACAGAGAGCGCGCAGTCCCCTCCACACACAGAGAGCCATGCTCAGCAACGAGAGGGAGCGACACTGAGACTGGGCAGCCAGAAGATAACTCCGAAGTTCTCTTCGCTCTCCGAAGGAAAAAAGACGCGGCGAAGTTTTTTTTCTCTCTCTCTCCTTCACGGAACCAAGCTCAAGAGCCTGCGGTGCGTTTATGGCCACTTTCCCAGAGCGCACTGACAGCGAGGGCGCAACCGGGAGCTGAAACGCGGCTGCAGGAGGAGCGGAGGAGACTCCAGAGCGACTGAAGAGACTCTTCTCTTGCGGACAATTAAGTTTAGGCTCCCACCAGTTTTGTTGCTGAGCCAAAAAAAAAAAAAAAAAACGCGTGCTTCAAAGTTTTTGGAGAGCCGATCTGCGCTGTAACAGAAGAAGAAAAACGCTGATGGTTCAACAGAAACTTCCAAACCTAAACATCTCCAATTAGCGCAAAGATGCGCTTCAACAGAAAACTTTAAAGAGAGAGACTACACGTCAAATCGCTTCCTTTTGGGGGTTAGGAGGAGGTGCGTGTTCAGCCTCAGTGGGTAAAAGATAGAGAAAGTGCGAGAAGTTTGCCAAGAACGGAAGACAGACTGTTTCAGAAGAGACTTTTAGAAGTTTTCGGTTCCATCAAGGCTGCGCGATGCGCATCAGAATCACCGGAGAGGCACTTTGGTTAGTTTGAGCCCTGCGCACGTCTTTGGGAAGCTCGCTGTGAACGGGGCAGAACGGGAGAAATTTTGGTGTGTTGTGTTGTTGGGGGGCAGGAAAAGAAGAAGAAGAAAAAAAAACCCTCTTAATTGTTCAGTCCGTCCCTCATTACCATATCCAATGCGCGTCCGCTGGACCCCAGCCAATCCTCCCCACCTTCACACGGTGCCATTAATCGCGAGGCATTATTCACTATCATAATTATTATCCCGACATGCGCAATCCCACGCACAGTGACAGAGGCGACAGGAGCGGCAACACTGGCTAATTTTCCCAGATTGCAAACCAACTTCACACACTTTCCAAGCGCAGCAGACTGTCTGTGAACTTTTTTTTTTTTTTTTTTTGAAATATCATTTTATTTTCAGCGCTCTTCGCTGATGCATCTGCACAGCGCGGACACATCAGCGTCAAGTCAGCGCAAGCAGCACAGAGAGCACCCCAGCCTGCAGCCACAGCAGCATGTCCCGACGCAAGCAAGCCAAGCCGCAGCACCTCAAGTCGGACGAGGATCCCGCACTGAGCGGGGTGATCTCCGAGCACGGTGAGTGGATCTGATCAGCTGATCCTCCTTTTCCCGTCCTCTTAAGTGCGTTTTCTTCAACTTTTCCATCAGAACAAAACACTTTATCTAATTAATTTATCTTTTTTTTATGGAATAATCATATTTATCAACATTTAAAACAATATCTTAAAGGAAAAATGCAAACGCAAAAGGTTTTTCTTTATTAAGCAGGAAAGTTTTCTTTCTTTTTTTTATTGTCGCACTGATTTCGTCATGTTCGGCTGTTGGCTGACAGCTGACCTTTAGGATTAATGGAATAAATGCATGCAATGAATAGTTCCCATTTACAGCATTCACTTTATTTACAGGAGGCCTTCTTTTGAAAAGGCCTTTTTGTAAATATTTTTTTTATTTTTGCAAAAATAAGTATCGGAGCTCTTAAGATAAAGTTGTTTTCCACTTGTTTTGTTTAATCTATAATTCTGCGTGGACATGCAGCGGAATCTTTAAAATTGTGTCTCTTCTGTCTTTAAATTTTTAAAATAAATATATTCAAGGCCTCAATTTTTTTTTTCCTTTTAAGTTTGTTCACGTTTCTTTTTGTTGTGCAATTGTCTCTTTTGTCTTAAGCGCTCTACAAGAAGGGGCCAAAATGCGGGAGTCTGTTGCGGGTCGAAGCCTTGTTTTTTTTTTTTTTTTTTTTGTCATGGAAATGTTTTTTGTTTACCCCCCACCCCTCACATAAATTTACCACACTTGATTTGTTCCTTTTTTTCTCTCAATCTCTACAAGATCGCTTGACAGAGCTTGTCCTCGCCATATGGTGAAAAGGGATTATTTATCCGTCGCCCTGCCCAACAAAAAGCATCAATATATTAGAGTTAAAGTTAAGTCTGAAGGCAACAGATGCATAGTGGGGAAATCCTGAAAAAAAAATAAAAACTTACATAAATATATAACATAATGTTTAACTGTTACAAAAAATAACTAGATGTGCAGAACTAATTTCTGTAAAAATCTAACACTTTTATCTTATTTTTTCATTATAACTGATATACCAGCTCCAAATTAATTTGTTTAGGCCTCTATTTGGCACATTCAAAATAATAATAAAAAATCAATTATTAATAAAGCTCTAAATTGTAGCTTCATATAAAATATAAATAATCACGGCCACAGAATTCAGAGAAATCTCTGTGCTTCTTTAGGAATGAAATGCATGATGTAATCTCAGGGGAACGGCTGTCTTTGCATGTTGAAATCTTGCTGTGTAAGGAAGTATAGTTGTGTGTGTGTGTGTTTGTGTGTGTGGGGGGTCACATTAATGATTCTTGGCCCTTTTGTCCAATTTACTCTTTTTTTTTTCCTGGCATGGGGTTTGAGGAAGGGGGGGGGCGGTAATTTATGGGCTGCTCACATTCAAAAAACACAAACACCTTCACTGTTTGGGGGCTTAGATACCTCTGCCCCTCCCCTTCAAGATATTTGGGGATAGATACAGAACATCCGTCAGGTTTCTCTCCTGTTGGATTCAGGAATAGGGAAAAAAGGGACTTCCTGTTTCTGTTAGAAATCCAAAAGAGAAGCAGAGTTAATAGGAAGCGGTGATGCAAATGCAGATTTTTCAACTTAGGTTGTGATTTTGTTTCTTTACTAGTTTTAATTTTAATTTTGTTGGGTTTTTTTTTCTACTGTATCCTGACAATCTCGTTGTGCCTGAGCCTGGAAGTGGCCATGGAATGTCCTCTCCGCATTGTTACACCACACTGGCTGACTTGTATTCAGGCAGGCAGACGCAGCAGCAAAACAATCCCAAGTCTTTTGGCACGGCACAGCGAGCCTATAGTCACTTAAACAAACCTAATAACGCCACGTCGCATCCGAAGCCACCTCACACAACAAGCGCCTAATGTAATACAGTCAGCGTATCGTCGCGGCATGATCGGATTCTCTGCTCCCCACTACTGTGGTGAATTGGATTGATTGCTGGCCTTCGACAATATGTTGACTTTGCTGTTGAAGAAACTTAAAAAGTTCCCATTTTACAAATTAAAATACTAATTAGAACAAGGATTTTGATGAAGAAACTGAAAAGGTTAAGCTTTTTCCTTTGCCCCCGGTAGATATCCATGGAGCACATTTTATATAAAGTATAAAAATATATATAAAATAATCTACGCAAAAAATTTAATTATTGAATTTTCTCTCCAAATATTTGTGTTTATTCAATTTCTTTCAGGTGAATCTTTGATCTCTGCAGCTCAAAGATGACATGTTAAGGTCTCGCATCCGTCAAAAAACTTATAAAAAAAAGTAAAATGCAGTGCCAGGGACCATGTCTGCCACCTCTAAGGCCTCTTGGATGCTGGCTCCCCACTGTGGCATGAGGGGCAGTGATGGGTGTTGTTGTGGGGAGAGGATGTAGGGAGGTGGGGGGTGCTGGGGTTGTCAGCTTAGGAGTGCTTTTACAAAGCCTGCTGACTTAACCTTTGTGTAGTCCCCGGCCGGGCAGACCCTGCCGCTAGATGTCAAGCTCTTTGTACAATTAGAACATGCGTGCTGACCTTGGCAGCACAGCTCACTCGTGTTTGAGTAAGAGTGAGCAACACACCGTCACTTCTCTTGCACATTTAGGTTCAAACTATGTGCATTAAGACGGTTTCAAGAAAGGTTTTCTATTTGTAGAGGACATGCAGGAAACAAGGAAGGATAATTTGGAAAAAATTGTTTTTTGATCTTAAAAAAAAAGATGATGCTCTTTTTCCTTCTTAACCGCAACATTCCTGCAACCCATGTTCATATTAATCAGGGTGTAAAATCTTGAGAAAAAGAGGTAATTTATTCAGCCCGAAACTTCACCCTCTTTGCTTTGTTGATGAGTAAAAATTAAAGATATGGAGTGAGTGCTAAAACCCCTGCTGACAATGACAACATATTTGTTGCCCACTTCCCCTGCAGTGGGGCTTTGTTTGCCTTTTGTTTTAATCCCTTCTCACCACTGGGTGCAGGCCTGCGGACCACCCACATGGATGTGCCAAGGATGTCTTTGAGAAGGCACTCAAAAATGGCTGTGTCTTAATTACTACTCAGAGCTAAAAACACTGCACAAGCAAGCGTGATCCGGATCAAGAGGAAGGACAAGGCAGGAGACGGAAGGACTGTTTGACTTCGGGAAACAGAGAGTGTTTGGGAAGCTTACAGATCACCTGCACTTTTTATTTCCTGCTGTTTCCTAAGACAAACAGCAGTGTGAACTAAAATGGCGTGGTCAACAAAAAGGGGAGGGGGGGGATCATTAACAGATGAATCTGCGAAATTAATAACAGTTTTAAAGGCCAGATCTTATTTAGACGGCAAACCAGACAGACTACGACTGAGTTTCTCAGAGTTAATAGATACGGATGGCCTGTCAAAATAAAACCAAATTCAAAACATTTTATTCCACACTTGAAGTGTTAGGCAAATATTTAGTTTAAGAGGAACACAAATTAATAAAATGTCCTTCTGCTGTGAAGAACCTCCGTTTCCTGATCTCCAGCTTTGGTTTCAACCCAGGCAGAGAAACCCATCCTGACGAGTGGTGCGGTCATCCGGACAGAGCGCCGTCACTGAATACTGTATTGCAAACGCTTGCACAAACAAATCGTTAATGTTTTGGCTGCGCCACATCTGCAGGGGATGACAAAAGGCCTCTGTGTGTGTTTTTGCAGATATGACTGTACCACTCGATGACATGCGCACACACGCGGAGCCAGCCTCAGAACGAGCCGAGCCTCCGGCAGGTCTGAGGGATGCTTTGGGATCAGTCGAGGGAAACGCACACTTGGGTATTACCTCGCAGACATCAGTCACTAGGAAGTGTTTAGTACCCAAAAACACAAAACTGTGTCAGCATGTGTGGAAGTAAAACGGAATTGTTTTCTTCAAAGCAAACCTGAACCAAAGAAATCCACCTTTTTTTTAACATGATTTATATTTCAAACTTGTGAAGCAAACACAGCATCAACTATACTTTCAGTTTTGAATGTAAATTATAATACATCTTTATTTAAACATGATCCCCTGGAAGAATAGATTTTTACTTGAAAGCAAAAATTTAAAAAGAACATTTACTGGAAAAATGTAATTACAGCATTCCAACATTTTTGGACCCACCAGGCCTTGTTTTCCTTTCTTTTTCCTCCCAGCTGGAGAGGGAACTTGCAGTGAATCATCTCTTACTAAGAGTGTGTGATTGTCCTCGGGTTGTAGAGAGAAATGGATGATGTAGGAATAATTAGAGCACAGATGCTGATTATTGACAGTTTATGTAGAACACAAGTTGCGAAATTAATCTTATTTTTTTAAAAGGAGACATGTTGTCCAAAGTGTCGCTCATTGTTTCTCTATGTCTTATTAATCAAATCTGGATAACGGGAACATCAGCGCCTGTTTTCATCAATCCCATGTTGGATGTTGTTTCCAGAATTAGCAGAAAGCATAAGAACTTGATAGGTTAAATCAGTGATATAGGTTTGCACACCAGAGCACACAACTAAAGTGGACACAGATTTGGTGCCTACAATCTCTCTATTGACTACTTTCAGCTAAACATTTACATCACCGTAAATGAAGACTTTTAAATGAATAAAAACAGATTGGATTTTTTTTCCCTTTCTCATCCTATAGGCCTAAGAAAATCAATAGTCTCACACACACAGAAACGCATGCACATATCTGCAATCACACACCTTTTTGCTGCAGATGCAACAGTTCTGACAGCTGTGTGACAAAGCGCTGAACGCTACTGCAGCTGTTTTCGTCAGCTTGTTCAAGTCTCGATATTTCCAGGTTTAAAAGCGTTCAGGTGGTTTATTGCTGTGGATCGCATCACTGTAATTAACACAGACTAATTAATGCAGCGTTTAACCTCACACAGTCAGCATGACGTGTTTGTATCTTGATTGTTTTTTTTTTGTTTTTTTTTTTGTTTTTCTTAATATTTGAAATGGTCTTAAACAGTTTAAGCATTTCAAGTCATTAAAAATGCTGAATTAAAGCAAGCTAGCACACTTTGCTTTTTAATTTACTGCAATAAACAGCAAAAATATAATTCACTTGGGAGAATCTTAGTTCACAAGAGAGAAAAGACATTTTGTCATTTAAATAAGCTGGCCAAAAACTAAAAAATCCACACTTTTCCTGTCATTTTATGCATATTTATGTTTATTTTGTTACATATGAAATCTTTTAGTTCATTCTTTGTCTTTGGAAAACGTGCCAGTGTGTGTGAGTGTGTGAGGTCAGAGGCACACAAAGGCCCCCACTTGTGATTGTATGAATGAATAAAAGAGATTGACAGTAATACCATTCTAATAACTAATCAGCTCAACACAATGCCTGCTCATTTGTGTTGACCTTTCAACCCTCAATTATGGAAATGAGTTGTGCTGTCCGCTCCCGGGTTAAGGAGCTTTTTAGCCCGCTGTCACGTGTCGATTACATTTTCAAGCGCTGGCTGTTTTTTTTCTCTTCTTAGTTTCATTCTAAGATTTTTTTTTTTTTTTTTAGCTTTTTATTTAAAAAGGGGATTTTAGCATCCAATTCTTAATGATGATTGTGTAAAAAAAAAATCACTTTAAGAATAGTGCAAATCCTAAAAGAATTATGTCCATATTAAAATGCGTAATTCGTTTTCCATTGTTTTCTGATATTATACTTTATATTGGCTTCTAGCCTCAAGTGATGATCGCTACGTAGACATTGCCTCAAATACCTGCCCCATACATAAGAGTATTTCATGCATAGCAGGGAGACTGATACATTTCTTTACAAATGAAGCCTGGAAATTGAAGCCTCACCTTAGGTCTGTTTAGCTTTGGCTCCCTTTCCTTCATTCATTCTACTATTCAGAATTGTCCTTTTTTCATTATAAAGTCACATGTAAGCAAGATGCCTAATGGTTGTGGGTATAACAGGAATTGTAATTAAAGTTTTAATTTTAAAGTAAGAACATTATTATGATTTTTTTCACTATCTTTGGTGAAAGTCTGTACTTATAATCTAAATAAATAGATCATATAAATGCAATATAACTATTAGCTGTGATTAATAACCCTTTGGGATTAATAAAGTATTTTTTAATTGATTTCCATTTATACTTATTCTACTTATGATAAAATTTGGCATGGGCCTGCAGGAGACTCTCATGGTACAATAACGGGGGTAAAAATACCATAAATTCCTGTTATCATGGTATTTAGAAATTAGTTTAAAAATCCTTTATTGAAAAACAGATAAATATTCCCACAAGTGCTAAAATAACAATTGCTGGTCATAATTGACATACTTATTTGATATTTTTACCTGATTGTATTAAATGTAATAGTAATTTTCATCTGCAGAGTATTCCAGCACGTTGCAAGCCTAACAAGATTATATTAGCAGGAAAAAGTGTTTCAGCATTATGTTAGTGAAGTGACTTACAATAAGCAGCAACAGGCAGGAGTGAAAGCAGTACTGTTGCTGCTCACTGTAAATTCATTTGCATTTTCTTTGAATCCTCATTTTATTAACTTTAAATTGTAGGAAGGTTTCTAAGGTTTCTTACTAAAAGGAAATGTTAGTCATTTCAAAGCGCTGGTATATCTTAACGTAGTTAACCATCCCAAGCCTCGTTAAAGTGATACATTTGTACACAATATATATCCATAGAGTTGGACATGCTTTACGTTTATACTTAAACAGAAAAAATAAACTTACTAAAGAGGCCATTCACCTTGGGTTTGATCAAGTGTGAACTGGATCCATGTTCAGAGCTTGTGCTGGTTTGTTTGACTCTTGAGGACTGCATGTGGAAGAGGAAGTGGCTTCCAACAACTGTGATTAAACATGTGTAACTAATCAGGGACTTTGCTGCCATGGCACAAGTCTGTAATTTGTAGTGTCTAGTGCTGGGAAGAAAAAGTGAGTGGCTGAAAGGAAATCAAGCATTTAGAAAAATGAGAGGAACTTATTGTTTCATAAAATATCTTTTCTTTTGGTTACAGCTTTTTAAATATTACATTTTTTTCACATTCTTCCATTTTTTACAGAAATTAGGATATACTTTTAAACAGTATTTGAGATCAAGTTCTTGTTACAGTTGACGTTTTAAGTTACTTGTTTTCAGGGCTAAACTATTACCTGTGCAGTGTTAAATAAAAAAAAAAAGCAGGAGCATTTGAAATTCAGGTGGAAATGACTGAGCTTGATAGCAGAGGGGAATCCTAATGGGGCCATCAAAGTCCTTATTTGTACCCAACAGATGAGGCTGCTGTGAATTGTATGAAATATTGGAAATCAATAGGTTCTATGGAATTTCATTAAGCAGCAGTATCCACAATTGATAGGCTCTCATAATTTGATGGATTGCACAAAGAAAATTATTAGCTGGCTCTATGGAGAGGGTGTGAATGCACAAATCTGGGTCTTGAGAGTTGGTGAACTAGGGTAATTTGCTCAGTGTAAAAAAAAAAAAAAGAAAGAATATTGATTTTGGTTATGTTAAAAGAGAAAAGAAATTAAAGGTTAAATCTTTGTTGCACTCTTCTGCAAAATATGTGTGAATTCTATATTGATTATTTATTCATTAATTCTTCTTTCACCCCCTTCCCTTCTTTTTTATCCTCATCCACTCCCCTGACCCTCTACCTCTCTAGCAGCCCAAGGTGATGTGCTGGATGATGCTGACAGTGGGAATGAGAGCCGAAGTGGCAGTGAAGAAACTCACGTGTGCGAAAAGTGTTGTGCCGAGTTCTTCAAGTGGTCTGATTTCTGTGAACATTTAAACAGCTGTACAAAGAACCCCCTTGTGCTCATTGTGAATGAAAATGAGGACACGCCTAACCCTTCCCAGGAGTACCCTTCGGAGCCCTCACCGATCCCGAGCTGCAACAGTGAGCAAGATGATAGTGAGGACGCTCCGGAAGGGAACCAGAGTCCTGTCGGTGAGGGAGATGACATCCCAGAAACAGATCCCTTAAATGGGGTCAATGTCCTGGACAAGGAAGATGAGCAGATGGAGCTGGAGCTTTCTCCTGAAAAAAATATAGATTCTGAAGAAAGAGATGTGACATCACCTGAGCCAGATGGCTCTCTACCTCAGCTAAACGATGTTGTCCCCACTGCAATTACAAACTACACCATGCCAAGCACCAATGTTACCTTGGAGACTCTCCATGGTACTCGAGTTGCAGTTGCCCAGTTTTCGCAGAGTGTTAGAGCAGCAGCTGGAAGTGGGGTCTCCACCATGGCTATCCCAATGATCCTGGATCAGCTTATGGCTCTTCAGCAGCAACAGATTCATCAGCTGCAGCTTATAGAACAAATACGAAGTCAAGTAGCCCTCATGAACAGACAGTCTACTCCACAACCTACTCTCAACCACCATCACAGCAGTGCTACAGGAAACCAAGGCTCTATATCTTCTTGTGTCCCTCCTGTTGCAAACCAGCTTCATTTACATAATTTCATTACACCGCCTGTCCATCAGCTACCTGTCCGGCTGCCTGCCACTCTTAGTGGTCAAGGCCCCTCTCCTCTGACCTCAGCAATAGAAGGGCCTCTCTCTCAAACACCACAGAGTAGTACTCAGCAATCTAACTCCTCGCCTCCAAACACATCATCAAATAATACAGCCTTTCCACCACCAAGTTGCACTGGCTTGCCAGCTCTACATCCCTCCTGCTCATCCACTGTCTCAAATAACAACAGTAGCACTAGCAGTAGCATGACAGGAGGAGGAGGTGGCATCAGCAACAGCTCATCTCTTTCAAGAAGCTCCACAACCCCTCCCTCTCTAAGTCACAGCAGCCTCCTAAACTCTGCCTCCAGTCTACCACTGATACCTCACAGTTCCTCGAGCAGCGTAATTTTCCCCAATCCACTGGCTAGCATTGCTGCAACAGCCAATGCACTTGACCCTCTTTCTGCTCTAATGAAACACAGAAAGGGAAAGCCTCCTAACGTGTCTGTGTTTGACACTAAGCCCACGTCTGAAGACCCCTTTTTTAAACATAAGTGTCGGTTCTGCGCCAAAGTGTTTGGCAGTGACAGTGCCCTGCAGATCCACCTGCGCTCTCACACCGGAGAGAGGCCCTACAAGTGCAACATATGTGGCAATCGTTTTTCTACCAAGGGGAATCTGAAAGTCCATTTCCAGAGGCACAAAGAAAAATACCCGCACATTCAAATGAACCCATACCCTGTACCAGAGTACCTAGACAATGTTCCCACAAGCTCTGGTATACCATACGGCATGTCGTTGCCCCCAGAAAAACCTGTTACTACATGGCTTGACAGTAAACCAGTCCTTCCCACTGTCCCAACATCAATTGGACTCCAGCTGCCTCCAACACTCCCAAGTATGATTGGAGGTTTTTCCGATTCCCCAAGCCTCACTCCACTTAACAGGTCTCCTCAGAGACCTTCTCCACCCACAAGTGAGTGTGCCTCTTTGTCCCCAAATATTGCCAGTGATTCTGGCATGACCACTACTTCACCCTCCCCAAAACCTAATATTGGTAGTGATGCACCTCCTCTCTTGAAACCTGAAGGCATTCTCCTGTCCCCAAGTTGCCTCAACAGGCCAATAGAGAGCATGACCACCACAACAACAGTAAGTCAAGCTCTTCTTCCCTCCACTGTCACATCTACAACATTTTCAAGCAATGGCCAAAATACTGAGCCAAACAATAGCCCCAACTCTGCTTCGAATACAGTCTCCCATCCCGTCCTTCCAATGATTTCTGACCAGTTTAAGGCCAAGTTTCCCTTTGGAGGACTATTGGATTCTATGCAAACCTCTGAAACGTCAAAGTTGCAGCAGCTTGTTGAAAACATTGATAAGAAGATGACCGACCCCAACCAGTGTGTCATCTGCCACCGTGTTCTGAGCTGTCAGAGTGCTCTAAAGATGCACTACCGTATCCACACTGGTGAGAGGCCTTTCAAATGCAAGATATGTGGACGAGCATTCACTACTAAGGGAAATCTAAAGACACACTTTGGTGTCCACAGGTCAAAACCCCCACTAAGAGTCCAGCACTCCTGTCCTATATGTCAGAAAAAATTCACCAATGCTGTTGTGCTCCAACAACACATCCGTATGCATATGGGTGGACAGATTCCCAACACCCCTGTCCCTGACAATCTGCAGGAGATGGAAACTGACATTTCTTTTGATGAAAAGAGCCTAGATGCAATGAGTAACTATGATGATGACCTCCTTGATGAAATGGAGCAGGCTATGGATGACGAAGTGGACTTAAAAGATGGAGAAGTGGACCCTTCTAAGCCGTACTCACCTGGGAGCTCACCCCCAGCTTCTATAATTTCTAGTATTGCTGCAATGGAAAACCAGATGAAGATGATTGACTCTACTGCCAATATAACTCGCACATTTGGCCATAAGACAGCACAGAATGGCAGCAGTTTTCCTGGAGAGACTGACTGCTTTACAACTGATCCCCTAACTGCTGTGGGAGATGCTGAAGGTCAGAGCTTGGGAAGCCCGGCTTTGTCAGAGTCCTCAGGCTCTATGCAGCATTTGTCCCCAGCTCACAGCCATTCTGAGAGCCAGCAATCCAAATCCCCAGCTACGCTCAATAATAATAACACCAGTAGTGCAATGACAGCAGAGGAGGGCCAAGAGAACAATACTGCTGGCTTGGCAACAGTGAAGTCAGAAAAATCAGAGACCCCATCTCCCCTTTCTACTACTGAAGGCACCGGGGCCCTAGACTTGACTGCCACTCAACCTGGCAGGAACCTTATCAAGGAGGAGAGCCCCTTCAACATGTTATTTCTAAACAGAGATCGGGGTGAGTGTGCACACATTTCCCTTATATTTAAGTTATTTTCTTAGAATAGTACATTTTAGATGGCAACAACCTTGCTTAATTTGGGCACAGTCAGACATATTTATTAAATGTATATAATCATCCTATTGTGTTCAATTACCATTTTTAAGATTTAATTCATTAATCTTTAAAATTGTACCTTTGTGCTTTTTTTTTTTTTTTAGGACTAAATACTCCCAATTTAGCAAGTACAGCATCAAACATGATTAAAATGGAAATGAATGGACATGGAAAGTCTTTGAGTGACAACTCTCACCTGCCTGTGGGGATTCAGGTTCCAGCCGCAGCACCTCAGACCACCATGAGTCCCACAATCAACCCTATGTTGGCACCCCCACCTCCACGTCGCACCCCTAAGCAGCACAACTGCCACTCATGTGGAAAAAACTTTTCCTCAGCTAGTGCACTTCAAATCCATGAGCGCACACACACAGGAGAGAAGCCTTTTGCCTGCTCTATTTGTGGAAGGGCCTTTACCACAAAGGGCAATTTGAAAGTAAGACCCAAGACAAAATTTTATAAACTTTTACATCTGGTCATTCTTGTTGCAGATAAACCGACATTTAAACATTAGATTCACAACAATATTCTTGGAAATGTGTTTATTGTCTTATTTTGGAGAATTTTGCTTGATCTAATCCAGGGGTGCTCAAGTCCAGTTAGCGTCCTGTAACTTTTAGATACATCTCTTTTCTAAGCCACCTGAATCTTAAGTCTCAGTCCCCTGATTTGGCCTGGCAGAGGTATGGTAAAGAGCCACTCATTTGATTTAATTGTGTTAAAAATGAGGTGTATCAAAAATTTGCAGGATAGCAGTTCTTGAGAACTGAACTTGAACACCATGATCTTAGCAGTGTTCCGGAGTGTTAGTCCTCAAGGAAGGTGTTTTATGTTCTAGACATTTTCAGTGTTAAACAAGTCCGAATAAATAAATGGTTTGTTTTTAGGTCTTTATTGAATTAAATACATAGTATATAGGTAATAATGTCACCTAAAATTGATATGCTAAAGCAGATACATATTTAAAACATCCAGGCTACAGTCCATTCGAGGGCTGGAGTTAAGCATGATTGACTTAAGATGCTGATTGTATTGTTCTTTTAGGTGGGTTTATTTTACTTCTGTAAAATATAAATGTTCCATTTTATTTTGGATAATAACATGCTATTGGTGTAGTATTTAAAGTTTGGTCTGACAAGAAAACAGTAACAGTGCTTACATATATATATATTTTTTTTTGTTGCTGCCTTTAGGTTCACATGGGAACACATATGTGGAACAACGCTCCTGCCCGGAGGGGTCGACGCCTATCAGTGGAGAATCCCATGGCCCTTCTTGGCGGTGACGCCATGAAGTTTAGTGAGATGTTTCAGAAGGATCTGGCAGCCCGGGCCATGAACGTTGACCCAGGCTTCTGGAACCAGTATGCAGCTGCCATCACCAATGGTCTGGCCATGAAGAACAATGAAATATCTGTAATTCAGAATGGGGGCATCACCCAGCTCCCTGTCAGCCTCGGAGGTGCAGGAATCACTTCGTTAGGAGCCATGCCAGTAGGTATGGATCGTGTTCACACTGGCAGAAGCTCTCCCATCACGGGTATGGAGAAGTCTGGTCTGGAGGTTCCATCCAGTCGACCCTTTTCCAGATATATGGAGGAGAACAAAGAGATTGGGATCAATTAAAGACTTCTGTATTGTAGCAGTTTCATAAAGACTAAAGTATGATGAGACAATTCCTGAGGAAGAAAACTGCTGATCCAGTTTGAACTCATGCATACTTCTCTTTGTACAGATTACATTTTTGTTTGGTTTTGGAATTATGGTATTTAGTATTGATTAGAGGCCTTTGCCTTTCACCCATTCCCTTCTCACTTGATATTTCGTCTATACAAAGAAATCTTTGTCTCTTGTTTGAGAATATGTCGTCTTGCAAGATATGCATGGTACTTATTTGTTTTTATTGGTATGTTTGACTGCTTTTATGAATTCCTTTGGAAACCAGGATTCTGCCTAAGTGACAATGGGCAAGCATATTTTACGGACAGGACAAACTCGCATAAGAACATCTTTTTGTTCAAAGAGATTCTGACTTTTGTCCAGTTGTCCTGTAAAAGGTTGCTCTTTAAATCTAAGGGCCGTGACAACACTGAAGAAAAGATCGAAGTGTAGTGTTTTTGTGCTCGCTTGATACAGCCTTTTTTCTCATGAACTAGAAAACTTGAAAAATAACGTTTAAACTATTTTAATCTTTACATTTAGTCTCTCAGCATTGTCTTATAATGTTGTCCCGTGTCTTTAGTATTTATGATATTGACAAAAAAAAAAGCGGGTATTCAAATATATATTTAACAGCCCAAGCATTTTGTTGAGTTCTTTTTTTTTTTATAAACAGCAGGCTTCACTGATGATTATCTCTGTTATTAAAGACAGTTTGTCAGTTGAGTTGATCAACAGAGAGAAATTGTAGGTTTTATTTGGATATCTGTTGACACAATGTGTATCTTCTCATGTGATAAGGAGGCAAAAGATATCCAAAGCTGCTATAACCACCAACCCTGATTTTAACCTTTGTAAAAGAGAAGGAAAAAAGAGGTGATCTTTTGAAGAAATATCTATGTATAGAAATACAGACAAATCTAAAACAGGTATGCATATTTTCTATCACATAAAATAGACATCATGAGTTGAGAGTTATTTGTCATGTTTGTGAATGCACTTTTTAAAAACAAGACGTTTTTGTCTGTGATTTACCGTTAACCTTTTGACTGAGCTATCTATCACGTGCTGTTTTCATTGTTTTCAGCAAACCACTGCTCCAGCTGACTGAGTCGGTTTCTGTTATTGCATCTGTTGCATCTCGTCAGAGTGCAAACCCATCGCCCAATCCAATCCCCCCTTAAATAAAAAAGGAAAACAGGTGTGTGTTTGAATGGTCTCGCTATCTTCTGTGGAGTTGTAACTTGTCACATTTAACAACAGCATTTAACTTATCACATTATCAACATAATTTGTCACATTTAACCGTCAGAAAATAAAAAACAAACCATAAAATCAATTTTTATTCCTATTACTTATCACCTTTATTAAAACACTTGCTTTTTAATTTGATTACATTATATTAGTAGATAATCTATTTTTTGTTGATTATTCTTAAAAATATAGAATTGTTTCATAATAATTCAACCTAAAAACATAACTTATTTAAAAAGAAAAGTAAAGAAGAAATTGCTTTTTTTTTTTTTTTTTTCATATTTTGTATCTATCCAGTAATAGTTTTGTTTTAAGACGCATATTACAAACGGAATTTATATATTTCGAAATAGGCTTTTTAGAGTTGGAGATTTCAAAAACAAAAAATTAAAAGGGAAAAAAATATTTTTAAGCAATTTTATTTTGTTTTGATTTATAAATATTTGTTTATGAGAAAACATACACAGCTGTAGCTAAAAGCTAATCTGTCTTTCATAATCCATATCAAGCCTAATTGAAGCATTTAGTTTTAATTATTTAAGAGTTAATCATATAAAATAATATTCTTTTGAAATAAAAATTATAAAAATAACTTTTTATCCTAGTTTTTGAGTATTTCTGTATGTTTATCTCTGAAACAACATGACACAAAAGATATTTACAACATCAAATGACACTAGATTTGAGGCCACTACAAATTATAAAGCAACACATTTTAGAAATTAACCAGTTTTGAGTAAAATGTTGAGATCTTGCTGAAGAGGCTTCCTTTTCAAGCTAAGATGTCTGCCAAAGCTGTGCAACTACCATGAAGGTAACAATGTGTCAGAGTAACATCATAACTCGTAAAATAACATTACTGAATATGATATCGGTGCACCGATGGCAGCTTGCCTGCATTATTCTTCCCTTGCAGCGCTGGACACTGGACACATGGTATACATATGTGCAGACACACATTTATTTGCACAACTTCACATTGTGACAAAAATCATATTTGTCTCATGTTTGAAAAAGAAAAAAACAGCAAAGGAAGAAAAAAGGACTATTCCTGGAAATAGATGAAAAAGCAATATCTTCACAATGTAAAACGTACATCCACATTAGCTGCAAGATGAAAGCTTGGCCTTGATGTAATCACCAAGATCAAAAGAGCTTTTTAATGCTTATCTGTGTCTAATGACTTGGTGAAGGACTACAATTTAAGTCAGATCCTAAATTCCTCACAGTAAAGTCAAATTAGCTTGTCCTTACATACAATTTTGTCAAGGAGAGTCATTCTTTAAGATCAAAATGAAACAGTTACAGTAAGCCCAATCAGAAAAAATAAACCCACTTAGTTTTTCAACATATACATCTTAACATTGGAGCAGATGCATATAAATGTTAAATCAGCAGCGCAGATATATATATATATATATGCAGAACCTAAATATGGTTAAAATGTGAAATAATAAGGAGTATGCCCCCTTCAGTGCAAGAATAACATTTATGACTCCTGCTGCAAAAACCAGTTAGTCACCCAGGACATAAACCACTGCTGCCAGGCAATGACTGGTCTATCAAAGTCCAGCTTATAGGGGCTTTCACCACTGAGCCCGGAGTGTTTATTTTTCTGTAACCCACTCCAGCCCCCAATCACTTTTACACAGATATTACTTTTCATGTTGACGGATGGGAGTTAACCACTGGAGAGCTCTTTTCGGGCTGATCCGGTAATGCACGGTGCTCCCACATGTAGACCCATTGTCTAACATTGCTCTGTCAGCTGATCGCCGGGAGCTTAGTCAGTGAAATAGCCAAGTAATGAAGAAACCTCATGCTGACTATTTTTCCTCTGTTAGGGCGTCCATTTTTGCTGATATTTGTCTGACAACAAATCACATTCCACTCATGCTTTCACTCATGCGCTTGCATTTAGCAAATCATTTTGCAGACAGTCAGCATCCGCATATGAGGAGGCTGTTGTCTGGGACAAAAAAAATAGTAATGCCTCTCACATTTATATCATATTTGTGTAGCCTTTTTGGTTCTGGGAAAAAAAATTGCGTGATTTGGACCCTGATGGCATGTTTGCTCAACATGTGGTCACATGAGGTTACAACGTATGACTCTGTATGAATGTAATTTCTTTAGAAAAACAACCTTTTCCAGATTTTCCATTTAGAATTTTATTACTTTTCCATTAGGCAATAGAATACAATGTAATATAGCCCTGTAATTGTATTTTACTAGTGAAGAACTTTTAATAGAAACCAGACAATGGATCATTTCAGCCATGTCCATTTAAGAGGTCTTTAACAAGTGTAGTTTCAGAGTAAGTTACAAGGCTAATTATCTAAATAAACATGCCTTAGCATTTCTCTTTTTACACTTTTTTCCCTTTTTATAAAATAAGTGCCAGCTTTTTCTTAAGTCTCTATGGAGCACATACCCTGAACTCCTCTTCTTTTAGCTGCACTTGTTTTTGTCTGCTACCTGTTGGATGTGAAGGTGTGTGACATTTGGGCACAGCACAGTGTGAACAGACAGGCCATCATTGGGACGGGCCTGTCGGCTGTTTGTTTAATGCCCTGCCTACTGTGAAAGTCTCCCTGAAACAGGCGCAGTAAATATCCCCATTGATCCAGAGGCAGGGGGCCCTGCGATGATGTAGTGGTGAAGAGCCTCGGGAGTAAATCTTACCGACAGTAATCCAATCCCATTCTCAAGGCTGTGGGATTGGAGATAGGTGCTTTAAATCCAAAAGTGTGTTTTTCTTTTTTTTTTTCTTTTTTTTTCTTACACAGTTTAATTGCTTTTGTTGCTTTGGCATCTTTTGTTCTTTACTTCCACGTCTCAGTCGTTGAGTCAATCCGCAGCTTACTGAGGTGCTTCGTTGGTTGTCCTTTATATTTGCCTAAATTCTGTGCTGCTTTAATGGCCCCACAAATTTGGTCTTTGGTCATTCATCTGTCAAATTCCCACCCACATCTCTTCCACTTTTGTTTGTCTAAAGCATGTGCATCCACCTGAAGTGCAAACTAAAAGTTAAGAGAGTGTGAAAGGTGTAGGCTTGTGTGTGTGTCTGCATGATAAAAGTCCTCCGATAATCAGTGGACGGTAAAGATACACTGGAAAGTCTGAAGGCCCATTAGCTTGGAATTTCCCTTGATGGCCAGAAGCTGCCCTGCTAGCGCTTGACTGGTTGCTTGGCTCCTCCGGCAAGTGTAAGTTTTCATGGGCGGGGGGGTTCAAGATGACAAAGTTGTGCACTCTAGATCCCCTGAAAAAAAAAGCATTTTGTGGTTACCGATTGAAAATACTTTCCCGTATGGGCTGTTGAGAATTGCTGAGGCGTCATGCACTTCAGTCTAGCTGACGTTTGAAGCATTAACTGTTTGCTATAGTGAGCGATAAACAACTCAGTGTGGCGCATCAGAGAATGCCTGTTACTACAGTCCACAAGATTTTCTGAAAGCAATCAGCAAATTAGTGATCACTGAGGATCATATGAGACCATAAGGTGCAGCAAGACAGAGAAATAAGAAAATATCCTCAATACCTCAAACAATACAAAGTGTGTCACTGCAGGTGAAGTTGCATAGATATAGCTTATAACTTTATATTTGAGATTATGTTCAAAATTTCTAAACAGCTGTTATCAATTGCAGTTTTACCATATCTACCTTTTTCCTGCCTGTGTTAGTGTTAGACCTGTGGGTGCAATGTGAGCTAAGACAGTGGAGGTAAAATGATTTGTTTTAATGTCTAACCCAGTGAGTACTGATTTTCAGGTATATAAACTCCATTTCTTGTGTATGTCTTTGTCTTTTTCCATAATAAAGGGATTACAGACAGTTCACTGGAACTTCTTGCATCGTTTGCAGATAATTGTGGCGTTAGAGTCCAAACTATACATGATCACATAAATCTGTAAAAGAGAAGACTGTGTGGCTGGGCCAACGACCAACAGCAGAAGAAAAAGTCAACAGAACTACTGGGAGCAGATCAGGTATGAATTTTGGTTTCAGAAAAAACAGTAGTTACATAATTTATGATATATATACATATATATATATATACATATATATATATACATATATATAT
>NW_015150724.1:225056-225468 GCF_000732505.1 Cyprinodon variegatus | reverse complement strand
CGCTTGTTGAAGAGCAGGCCGAGAGATGATTTGGAGTGGCTTTTAAGTTGAGTGCTGGAAGATGATTGGGCATCGAGGAAATGTAGCTTGAAGCGGATTGGCTGCATCGGAGGCGGATCAGCCTCAGATTGATTGGAAGTAATCAGAGTTTCTTCAGTTGAATTTCCGCCTTAGCTTCATATTCCCAACATACAGCACAAAATTGCCAATTTTTAAATATACAATTAAGGAGCTCTTAGGGGTTTTGAGATATGACATTATTGTTGGTAATAAATCTAAATCTATTTTACCCTAATATTATTGCATCTAAGATGATGATGCAGCTATGACTATGATCTAAAACATTGATGTCCCCAAACATGTTTATTTATTTTATTTCAAAGGGTTACAATTTTGGATCAATTATTCTCTA
>NW_015150724.1:221974-223677 GCF_000732505.1 Cyprinodon variegatus | reverse complement strand
ATACAGTAGCTGAAAGTTAGAAACCCATTTAGAGGTCGTCTGGAACATGTAAAATCGTTGATATGCATTGAAGCTAGGTTCTTGATAAGTTACGCCCAAGTTACTCATAGGTTTTGGATAAGCTAGATGCTACGACGCAAGACTAACTTACACTTAATCAGATAAGTTACCTGTAAATTTTGCCCCACATATGGCATACGCTGGCATACATACTTGCCGTATGTCTACATGTGCCAGTGTGTTTCAGTGTGGTCATAACTTATATAAAATGTAACCATAACTTATTCAAGGTATGCCAGGGTTTTTGCCAGATTTTTCGTATGTCAGGTATACACTGGTCTCAATCATCAAGGTGTGACAGGGGCTTGAGATGCCAATTCAACGCTTGCTGTCTTCTTTTGACACTGTGATCTGGTTAAGGTGGCCATGGGTTTGTAATATGTACTAAGGTGTTTAAAAACATTTGAAAAAAAACAGAATGGAAGATCGGGGTCTTTTGAAAAATCAATAAATGCATGAAACGTAGTGGTGGTCCACCTGAAAAGGAACATGTCATCAATTAAACAAACTTGGTGAACAGGGCCAATTCATCAGAGTGCGTTGCAGATCAGCTATTGGGTTCAGCTTCAACGTGACAAATGCCGGACCTTCTCTGTGTTCCCAAGGTTGCGGATCGATAGAGATCATCATTGTGATGTGGCCCTTTTATCTCACGAGCTGCTTCCTTAAGCCTTATATTATTCCAGCCACAGATATATCTCAAAGGGGGTGGAAGGATCAGAAGGGCACAAGCCTGATTTAGTCTTTTATTCTCAGAAGTTGTTTGCTTTATTTGCTCATGTTCTCTGCTTAATTCCTCCTGATTTGAAGGTTTTTCAAAGTTTTTTTTTTTTACTCGAGAAGCAATAAATTCTGCAGTAATTCTCAATAAGTCAAAATCACTCCTGCAAATAATTAAGTGCTTGGTAAGGGCTTCTTCTCATAAGCCTCTTCCCCCTAACGGCACTTATTCAAATACATCAAATCCTACTGTGAGGAATCCCTCCTTGGTTGCTATTGATCTGAGCCATTATGGAATTCCATGCCAATAAACTGTCTTGACTTATTGTAACAATTCAATGATTAGATTCCAATTCAGTATTATGACCAAGATGAGCTTCCTCATTATCAAAAGCCATTATGAGTGAGGTTAGATTTACATTTTATACATCCAATGCTTAACAATCACTTAATTTAGTTTCATTGGGTTGATGAACCATGATTTTTGTGTATGGATAGGTCAGTATAGCTATAGTGTTGTTATATATAGCTTTAAACAGTTATTTCACTTTCACCTTTTCTCAAGGTAGTATCACCTAATGTCCATCCTATGGGATTTTACCCATATAAAAATTTATTTCTTCCTTATCTTAGACTGGGTTATTAGAAGAGTGGGCCTCATGTAAGAAGCTTTCATAAGAACAAATTCATTCTGAAATCATTCACACAAGTGATTTAAAAAATGTTGCATTCACCACTTTTACTCCTATTTCTAATCTTCTCTGAGGCACAAACACATTTTAGAATTGCTCCAAGCTTGACATAGGATAGATCAGTCAGCTGTTATCTAAACCTACTCTTTTAATAAATTGCTACATGTGTTGTTAATTAGAAGATATTGTCCATTTTATTAGGCTACATAATTGTATATTATGCAATTCTGC
>NW_015150724.1:214181-220427 GCF_000732505.1 Cyprinodon variegatus | reverse complement strand
CAGTCATCAGTGCCAAGATCATGACTTTTACATCATGTGTTTCAGCTCTTGCCTCCATCAGTATTTTTTACTAACTCTTTAATTTTTTTATTTTTACTTTATTTTTATTTCTGTAACAGTGCAACCACACCAATTAAAACTTGTGTGATTAATTTCACTGCTTGGTTCTTACTAGTGTTTAAATTCTGCTGCTCAGCTCTCAGTCAGGAAATCCACAATCACCAAACTGATAAAGTCTCTCTTCTTCACCTTCAAAGCCAATTCTTTGAAACAACAAACCTGGGAACCCCCTTATATGGTATTATTGTGGCGGTAATTATGCCGATTTACATTTATCAGGAACATGGGCTTACTTATGCACAGGTGGACTACATTAGGTTTATGAGGATAATTTAAAAATTAATTTACTGAAAAAAGGTAATTTACTGAAGTTCAGAATGTTTGCTGAAATCTAACGTGGCGTGTTCGCCAATAGTATGAGAAAAAGTAAGAGAAATCAATGACAAAAATACAAAATTTTGTTGTATGAGTCTCAACACGTCTAAAAAGGGAACCCAGACATTACTCTTCTATGTGACATTTCCCAGCATGTTATGCAGAGTTTTTTTTTGAGGGGAAATATCCCTCAAGCAAGTTCTTGTACTAACTTAGGATCTCCTCTAGGAGCACCATCCAACATCCAACATCCACCTCCAAAGGAAGGAACCCAAAAGAACCCCCCTTTTTGCACTGAACTGACTGTCCAACACTGTTCTCCAGGCTCTCCAGGCTCCATGTGGATGAAGGAAGTCCTCTCCCTGTCTCGAAGAGTGAGTCCATTAACACTATCTGGGCGGGATTCAATCCCCAGACTCACAGGTCATGCACACTGACCAGTCGGCCAAAGGGATATCCCCTTGGCCATTTAGCCAAGGCGCATGATCGTTGGATGCAGAGACATATGGAAGTAGCTCAAATCATATTCCAGCGTTTGGGAGGCACTAGTGTTACTACAGGCAGAGCCAAAGTCCATCTGTTCATTTTCCACTCCTATCATCACTAGGCAAGGACTCTGCATAAAAGGGGGCAGTCCACCTGTTACAAACAAGACCCGCATATTTTTGTGAAGCTGAATATATCCCTCCCTCTTAAAAAAATGCAGCAAAACTAGTTAAACAAGTTTTTATGGCATTTCATCACATTTTCCTTGGAATTAATCATCATTGGCTTTAACAGATATTTTTAGATCAGATTTATTCTCAATTCAATTCAATTCAGTTTATTTATATAGCGCCAAATTCACAACACATGTCATCTCAAGGCACTTTACAGTTCAACCAGATCATACAGTCAAATTGATACATGTAAAGATATCATTCGTCACATTACCTACAGCCATTTTGGTTTGGAAGATTGTGTTGGCTGTTTGAAAGACATCACAGGGAAGAAGTGATAAACATATTATAAGAATGTCGTCAGCAAGAAATATTAAAGTGATTTTGAAATAGCCTGCATGCTGCTTCAGGCTTAATAGACACATTCTTTACATGTCTTATGATCTACCTTAGTCAAATCAATTCAGTTCCTGTGTGAGGGCTGAAAGGCTACACCTGGTCTGCGGTGGTAAAATATGCATGCAGACACTATCGGTTACATGCTTCTAGTCTGCTCCAGCTGGGAGAAAATGAGGATATTACAACTCACTCTATGTTTCACCAGCCAGCCCTAGTTTCCCAACACTGATTTGAACCAGCTTCTACTATCTGTTACTCATTAGATGAGATTTAGGCTCCTGCTGCAACTGCAGAAAAGAATAAAGTCCTGCCTAAAAGAGCTAGACTTAGCGGTAGGAGTCTTTTTTTTAGAATCTTAGCAATTCTGGATCTGAATTAATAATCCATATGTTATGCAATGAGAGGCAGATCATTCACAGATTTTCTGTTGTTGTTGAATTTGATTTAATCTTTGAAGAATTTATATCCTCAATTACCTTATACCTTTGTAAATAAATCTTCAAAGTGATGAGAGTAGGATTTACTGTAGCCTAATGATAGAAACCTAAAAAGCGGACTGATGCTTGAAGTACATTACTGTGTAAATAAAAAGGAGCAAGAAAGCTAGGCTCAGCACATCCTGCAACTCCATCTTCACTCATGCTGTTTTTGATGCAGACTGATTGGGAACAGGGCTTGCTGATGTGTGGAATCTGAAGAGTTCAGAGTTGTCACTGTCAATGATTGACATGATGAGGGGATCAATGTAAAAGCCTTGCTTCCAAGCAATAATCCTTCCAAAGTGATCACGTTTGAAATTGCCTGGGGGTATTGATTATATGTGTAGGGCCAGAAAACACCATATGCACAGCAATAATAACCAAGTTGGTTAAAGAGGCAGATTTTTATCTGTTATCTATATACCAAACTGCTGTTTCACTTTATTTTTATACACTGCCCTGCTAATATACGTATATAAGCATATAGCATGATATGAAAATTGTATGTTCCATGCTCCTTCTTTCTGTTATAAAGAAACTTGAATTCTTTGTCTAAAAAAAAGAAAAATTAGCAACATTTTGCAAAATCTTGAACTCCCTTTCTACTGAATCTCTTCCTGCCAGAGGTCCAGCAAGTCTTTTAACTGTTATTAACATAACCTAATAATAATTTGAGTTTGATATCAACATGGTGTGCATCTTTATACATACCAAACAAACCCCAATAGGAACCAAAAGCCAAATGTAAGGGTTCTAGTCCTTTGAAGCAAAGATTAGCTTGATCTGAGGATTCCAATTCCAATCCCTATTATTTCCATTCATGTGGTACTATAAACATCAATTGGATTTATTTTGTTAAAGCAAGATGTGATATATGTTTAAACTGAGGATTGTAGTGCGACACTCTTCATGCTGAACAGCTCAGTAAATGATCCCGGCGGGTAATTTGCCATCTATGCCAGATGCTGTCATCTCACACTTCAGGCTAGATGTACAGTAAACCTGGCCCTGATCTGCTTACTGGGAAAATGTGTGCTATAAGACCCATTCAGTATCTATAATGGATGCCTCTTCGCAGTGCTAACTAGGAAAGAGGCTCTACCCTGGAAAGATTACCAGTCTATTACAGAATAACACATAGTACACAAACCCAAGCAAACAAACAAACTTATGTCAGTATCTTTGTGGGGTCTTTCCACTGACATCCATTAAATTCTACATCCTAACCATGACCCTCAGCCTAAAACTAACCATTATGGGTTCAAACCTAACCCTAACCCCAACCTAAATAAAAGTCATGTCTTAACATGAAGCCTGACTCAAAAACAGCAAATCCCCTCATGAGGTCCAGGCATTGAGGCCCACAAGGAGCAGTCGGTTCCCACAACGTGCTATTTTTCATCTTTCATCTGCTTTACTCTTTCCAGCTCCTAATCATCACTCATCTCATTCACCTGCCAGTTGCCCTTATATTGGGCTCAGTTCCAGCTATCATGGCCAGATCATTACAAGTTGTTTCTGTTCAGTCTGTTCCATTCTGTTCATTCTAAGGTTCATGTCCTGGATCCTGGCGGCCAGAGGAAAGAGAGTCTGTCTCGTCTCCTGCTTGTCCACTGTTCCTCCCCTGCTGAGTCCTCTGGGTTTTTGGCTCTTTATGCGGGGAGGTTCAGTTTTTATTCCAGTAAGCCTGGCTCCTAGGCGGAGACCAGTTTAAAGGTCCTGTTCAAGTTCTGGTTCCACGTCCTGTCTCAGCTACCCTCTTCATCTGAGCCTGCCCGTCTGCACCTGATCCTGTCTGCTCCTGTGCGTGTCTGCCTGGTTGGGCTTCTGGACTCTGAACCTGCCCGGGAGCTCTAGGATGCCTGGAACCCTGGATCCTGCATTTTCGGTCTGTTTCTGCCTGTTCTGTATCCCTGACCAGGTTCGGCTTCCTGCTAATCCTCTGGAGCTGCTGCACCGGTGACACTCTGGGTGATGCGCCCCATGTCAGCCCATCGGCTGGATTGGACCCCCTTCAAGGGTGATGGACTGAACTGTAAACCAGGTAAGTGACTCATTGAGAACATCATCTTCTGTCAGATGATCATAGTCACTTACCTATGGTTCTCCCACAGAGTGTCAGAGATTGGGCGGTGCCCTGCCCCCCCTCCTGCAGCATCTCAGAGCTGCAGATCCTAGCAGCTCCACTTTAGTTTTGTTTGTTTTCATTTAATAAACGCTTTGAACTTTCCTACTGGCTCTCTCACCTTGAATACTGGGTCCATCTGTCCCGGTTTATGACAATTATAGCATAATTTTACGACTCATTTAGGATGATAAAAAATACTGAGTGAAGAAAGAGCAAACTTGGATTCCTCATGTCTAAATTTTTGATATATACATATATGTTATATACGGTATATGTTGCAGAGTTCAGCATCCTCTACTATGTTTTTACTGATGTCACAAAATATTTCTCTGCCCCCATCTAACTCCTGTCTCTTATAGTCATAGTGTCATGGTCTTGGCGGTGATGACTGATTTAAATACTCATTCCATTCACCTCTCTAACTCTGCATGTTTTCTCATCACTGCTCATCTGATCCACCTGCTCCTGCATCTATATAGGCTGCTTGCATCCAGACATCAAGGCCAGATTATTCTTCTTCTCTACAGCCTGAAGTGAGAGTGTTTCTAGAGTACCTTAGAATTTCTGGTTTCCTGGTCTGCCTGTCAACCATGGATCCTGGAACCATGACCTGTCACCAGACTCCTGTTTGTTCTCCAGGGCTGCATCATCTGGGACACTCTGGGCGGTGCCCGCCGCATCTTGTTGGCAGCCACCGGATGGATACCTTGTTCTCTGGGCACGGACTTAACATGTAAACCAGGTTAGTAATTTATGTTGTCACTAACAGTGTTGAGCACGTTATTTAAAAAAAGTAATTAGTTATAGTTACTAATTCTTTTCCCAAAAAGTAACTGAGTTACTAACTGAGTTACTCCACAATAAAAGTAACTAGTTACTAGTAAAAGTAACTATTGCATTACTTTTGCGTTTCTCGCCCCCGTAACCCTCACCCGCTGGCTCCTACTTTCTCGCCGCGTGTTTCAAAAGCCAGCTGAAAAGAGTGGACGACAAAGACAAGTACCTGCAGAAGGTTTTGCATTTATTGCAACTCAACGTAAATGACATCAGGGGGGAATGCTATCTGACGGGCCTATAAACCCTGTCACTGGTCACTAACCTGTGTTTCCTTTCTGCAGAGTTTCCTGTGATAGACGCACTAGCTGCTGCTACTGCGATCCGCCGGTTTGACATTAATGGTTTTTGAATAAACCCACTGTCTGTCTAGAATGGGTCCCCCGTTCTGACCCATGACACATATAGCCAGTGTAGTAATTAGTGGTAGGATACAATGAAATTTTACAACCTAGTTACTTACTAAATGAAGTAGAGCATTGAGTTGTGTCCTATTTAAAAGGATTACAAAAGTTGAGCAATTTTGGTAGAGCAAAAACACTTTTGCTAAAAAAAGCTGTTGCAGAACCTGCTGGTCCTGCATCCTGCAGATGCTGCAATGCATCTTCGCAGAGGACAGCAGGTAAAACAGTCTATGGTCGGGGAGTGAGGGGTCACTGATGATGTTACGGGCTTGGAACACGGAGCGCTGGGATGAAATGTCTTATATGGAGGGAAGAGGAGCCCCAATGATCCTCTCTGCTTTCCTCGCCTCTTTCCTTATGTTCTTTCAGGCGCTGCAGCCTCCACACCACACAGTGAGACAGCTGGTCAGAATGCTCTCTATGGTGCTTCTGTAGAAGGTCATGAGGATGGGTGAAGGCAGGTGGGCTCTCCTCGTCCTCCGCAGGAAGTACAAGTGCTTCTCTGCCCTCTTGACCAGTGAGGTGGTGTTTACAGGCGAGGTGAGTTTGTCCAAGATGTGCACCTTCAGGAAAATACTGATATAATTGTTCAGCTGTGCTTAAAGAATTACCTTTAGGAGCATAAAAATTGCTATTCAGTGTGCAGCATTTATTGAAATAAAAGCATTTACCACTAAGGCTACTTTTTCTCGTTAATCAAGTTATACAAAAACTCCATGTTCCTGGTCCTGGCTCCTTCCTAACTGCCAGCACTGTTTGGATATTTAGCACTTATTATGGCGACCGTGGATGGACCTCCCCACTAGTTAGATATCCTTACCAATTTGAGGTATTCAATTCAAGCTATAGTTTTTAGGCCTAAATATACCTAGTGGACCATTTCTTTTGATGCCACTCTGTGTCAGATT
>NW_015150724.1:167320-214022 GCF_000732505.1 Cyprinodon variegatus | reverse complement strand
AAGGTTATTACTTGAGATTTTGGTTTGTATGTAAGAACAATCATTGCTTTAATAAAAAAAAATGCTTCTAATTAGTTAATCAAAATTAGTCCAGGCCCTAATAGTAATATCAGAGGTAAGGGATGTGAATTTTCTCCAACGCTATGTAAAAATGACTAAATTTCTGTTTTGGTACAAAGAATCCTAAGGTTAAAGAAGTAGAAGAATACAAGCTGTCCTTATGGAGTCAGAGTTCAATTGAAAATGTTTTATGTACATCCTGAGTAAGAGCGGTTACTGTCAACACTGGACAAAGAGAAAAGCAGAGCACGGTTTTATTTTAAACCGGTTGTATTAGTCTAATCTGTCTTTACCAGTGACTGTAAAAAAATCAATCGGAAAGCTGCAGCTTATTCAATAAGTAGAGGCTGTGCAGCCAGTGCCCGACAAACACCAGTAAATTTGTTTCATTACACAAAAGTCTTCATAAAGCTCCACTGGCTTCCTTTTTTGATTTATAGGCTTTAAAATAATGCTGTTGCTCTGTAAGAAATACTTATGGTGTTGAACACATTTCAGAGTATAAATCATTAAGGCCCTTAACATTGTTGGAGATCAATTCACTCTTTTTTTTCCAGGACAACAACTGAGGCGAGGCAACATTTAGTTTCAATGCAACTAAGCTTTAGAAATAATACCTAAAAAGGCCAAGTTAAAAGAAAAATTGAATCTCACATCATTTATTTAAGTGTTAGAAATTTACATTTCAGTATTTCTTTTTTTATTGATGCTTAAATGTAAAGATCATTCAAAAACTGTAAAATATAGTCAAAAAATATAACTTTCCTTCAGTTGACCAGATGAACAGGTTATTATAGCAACTATACCTATTCAACGGCAGCCATATTAGATTGTCAAACTCTAGTTGAAGGTTATTCTTCTAAGTGGAACATTGAAAATTTTAACGTTTCTTTTTTATTTTCTTTTATTTTACCAAAGTTCAAACAGAACCTTGTCTACAGCAAAATAAGAAAAAGCGATATGCCCGAGTAGCAGGTTGCCATTTTAGCCACCGACAACACAGTATGTAGGACAAAGCTGTACATGATCACAGTGGACCATTGCATTACATCTTATCATTTCCTCTAGAGCTGAAACGTAAACTGAAACTCATCAATAATGCACTCATGATCTGCCATTCAGAAGCTCTCAATGACAGCTGAAGCTACTCCGGTACCTCCTCACCACTCTGCCATGACTTCTTCAACAAAACACCTGAAGCAACAACTTCATTTTCCCTTTATATTAACAAAGCATATTGTTATTCTACTGCGATTTTACCCTCAGTATTACATCCAAGATTCATTAAGAATCTCTTACAACAACCACCCAACACCCCATAATGAGCTTTATCGTTACTGTCTTATTTTGTGCGATATAAAATGTCAAGCCCTCCATTTGAGCAAAATAATATCGCTGACTGAACATGGTGAAAGATGCTCCTCTCTGCATCTCTCTTAGGGTTTACCTGAATTATTAAACAGTCAGAATCTGGTCAAGCAGTGTACATTTTCCTAAAGGTCAGAAAGTTCATTAACTATGAGCTGCCATTGATTGTGTCCTTGTGTATTTCTCTGCTAGGTGTAGGTTTACAAATGTGAACGTATAGCGGTTACAGCAACACTGTCTTCTTTTTCAAACATACTTTTTTGTATATTACTCTCTTAAAGCTAAACTAAAACAGCGGGAATTACTTAAAAATGTAACGAAACGTTTGGTAGACATCATTATACAAAATAGAAAAAAGTGCAATTTTTAATGGAAAAAAGCAATAACATTTCTTTCATTCTTTCTTTCTTCTTAACAAAAAAATATACCTAATCAGCTTGAAGAACTTAATAGTGTTAAAAAAATCCAGTCCAACTTTGAAAGCTGTGGTATCTGTTTCAAAACAATCCTCTGGCATCAATCAGCAGGATGCCGATAAAGATCTGTATTTTGATTGAACGTGTGCAAAACTACTCATACTTTACATAGTCAGCTTTGATGTCAACCCATTTAAAATCATATCAGATGCTGCATGGTGAACAAAAGGGGGAAAAAAAGAGAAAAAAACGCCCCAATCAGCGGAGATGATTTCATAAAGAGGGCTCTTGGGTTTCAGCTTCATAAATAACTCATGGTAATCCCATATTTCTCTGACTTCTCTCATTTGAGCTCAAGATGGAAAGAGAGCAGTTGTGACAAACATTGTTAGCCCAGCTGCCAAGACACTCTGACCTGGATTTATATGTCTTGGCTGCTTTGGTTTCTTTACGGAAGGACCTATGAGGTGATGTCCCAATTTATCCAAATACCTGCTCCCTTTCAAAGAAGCTTTGCCGGCACATAATTTGTGTAACATTTTTTTTTTTCTTTTATCATCAGCAAGTGAAAGTACAACCATGAATGAGAACATTATGTGTTTATTGATTCTTAGAAAAAAATGTTATGATTATTGTATTAGATGAGGTTTATCAATATTATCCATTTAGCTAAAGTGGAGCCAAAAGCATTGCTTTATTTTAGTGCTGGTAGATATGTTAAGGCTTTTATTGTGAAAGTTTAAAAAAAATATGTTTTTATGTTCAGCAGACATCTAAATGCTTTTATTGTGAAAGTATTTTTTATTTTTATTCATTTGGTGTATTACAGCTTTTATAGAGGTTGAAATAATTTTGTATTATCATTCAGAAGGAAATAGGAAGGAAGGAAGAGTGAAAACGGACAATTATGATGCTAATATTTCCAGCCTCTACTTTCACATGACTCCCTTGTGAAATTTTCTGCTGCGCCCTCAACCAAGCAAGATCCATTTTTACTTTGAGGTCTCAATCTCATTCACTTAGAGAGATCACCTGCAGCTTAAAAACCCATTTAAGGCCTAGAAAGAAAGTAGAAATCATTTGGATTTGGGTCATTTGGGTAACAGAAACAAGAAAAATCTGTAACATTTGCTTTTGGTAAGACCCTTGTGCTGACAACAATAGCAACAAAGGAACGTTTAAACAGCCTCCTGACTCCGAGTGTGAGTAAATGGTTCTTCATGACTAAAATACAGTTAAGCTGTCAACTTTTGAGACAGTTACACATTTTTAGGAGTGAATGTGACTAATGCTCTGATTCAGTGAATCAAAAATAATCAAAAAGAAAATATAAGTTGTACAAGCTATTTTGGAGTAGGTGTTTAAATGAGTAGGGACATTCACATTCTTACGTCATTTCCTCTTGCAGACTCAGTTTTGTTCTGTCATAAAATCCAATATAAAGTAATATTATATAAGGTAGCCTTTTGCTGCTTCAGAGGTTGAAACATCTTCACGCTACTTTCACTTTTCAGCTTAATTTGTGAAGGATTTTTGCTAACAAACAAAAAGCTTGATGAAAGTACAGTTTTAATGATAATTTCACTATGCAGCTGCAGTACTTACTGTCAGCATCTTATCATTGTTATTAAAAACAGTTTCATCCCTGTGCTGTGATTATGTGCCTCACTGTAAGGAGTTTTTGTAACAGCTTGATTCATAAGTCAGAGGTTCTCCTGCTGAGACCTCTTCCTACATGTGCAATTTTCCGAGGCCAGAAACTTGCCAAGCAATAATTATGCTGAAGTTTTCAATTACGCTCCTTCCATTTCATTAACAAAAAATGTTTGGCTATTGTATAATTAGATATATGAGCTTACCACCTACATTTAACGTTGCCACTACACAGCAGCTTGATGGAAAACAGAGGAAGATTTTAGCACGTGTGCATGTATGGTGGTTCAGCTGCATTATAAAGAAAAATCAGACATTATAAGGCTGTCCTCCCTTTCTTTTTTTCCATCATTTGATAGGGTCCTTTAATCTACCCAAGCATATACAAGCTAATAATTGAATATCATGAAATGTTGAGAGGTTTTGTTAACATGCAAAGCACACATGCTATCAGTTGTTGGTCCTTATAATTAAGAAATTATAAGGGGTTACAAGATCATATTCATGCCAGGTGTCGTAGATAGAGAGGGTTGCTCATGCTTTCATATTAAACCTAACAGGTTCCAGTGACCTGTTTAGAGAATGTTTTGAACCTTTTTTCTTGTTTCTCCCGTTGTGCAGCATCACCGGTTGATGATATTATATAAAAAATGTACCTGTCACTGTGGTTATCTCCCCATCCTAAGTGGCCGTACCTTGTCAACACACAGGCTTCAATTTCAGGGTAGTTGCAATCCAATACACATAACAGAAACTCTCCTCTGCCATGTCATTTTGCCTGTTCCCTTTCACATCCACAGCAACAGGAGCCCACTGAAAACCAACAATCCTCTACAGTCCCCTGAAACAATATTCACCCCCCCCCCAGAGACATGTTTTAATTCACATTGCAACCACACATGTGTTCATATTTTACCAGGATCTTCTGTCGAAACTCTTCTGTTGTTTGTTAGAGAACATTTTTGATGAAACAGCAATTTAAAGACCAAAGCACTCAGCGGACAGGTCAATGACAGGGCGGGAAAGATTTAACAAAAGACACAATCTTTAAATATCTTAGAGAGAAGAGTTTCAAGCATTGTCTGGAAATGGAAAGAAAAGGGTACATCTGAAAACCTACGTAGATGTAGTCATCAACTTAAACTGACAGACCAGGGAGTAAAAGGGCATTAATGCAGCAAATAGGTGAATGGGAACTCTGGCTAATTTGCAAAGATCCACAGCTCAAGATTAATTAAAATAATCCTATATAAACATTTACATAATCTTTAAGATGTCTACTTCCCAAATACGCCCTTTATAGAACTCCAGCGGGATGTCAACATGTGGCAAGGAGAAGCTAGATCTGAACAACTTCCCTAGTATATATATTGTACTATAGTAGTATATTTAACAGACTAGGTGGGATGGAAATACTGCAGATTCACTGCCTTCAATTCACCATCCCCACCTTGACGCATGGTGGGGCTAAATAAAAGGCCACTAAGGAAGAAAACCTGTTAGATGCTACAAAAGACTTTTGCTTGGGAGAGAGACTCTAGCACGACAAAAACCTAAAAACAGAGACCCAAAGTTAAAAAGGTTACGTTTGAAGCTAATTAAATGAATGCCTTGGAATTGTTTAATCAAAACATGGACCTGGAATCATTTCAGAATTTGTGGCAATATGAGAACACTTCTGATCGCAAGAAGTCAGCATTCAGCTTGGTTACACAGAAATGAAAAAAAACATATTGTGGTAGATGTGTAAAGTTGACTGAATTTAAAGCAGAGTTATAAATAACAGCAGCAGTAATAATACTTTTAAGTGGAGGTATGCGCACATAGTCAAAAACCTGACAGACACTTTGCTGGAGAAGCAGAACAACAAAGTAACAGAGCAGGGTGATGTGATGACGCAGAGGTACAGTCTTTACATTTAGGTTGCCAATCAGTAGAGAGCAGATTTGAGGTTCTGTAAAGTGATTCCATCCTTATATTCTTTAGCCATTTGACTAAATTTTCAATTTCTTATCCCCTTAATGCAGCTATTCACGGAGACCTGTCTTGTCTGGACAACTTCTTTTCCTGTCACATGTGAACGGGTTTGTGAATGGATGAAGAACTTCCCGCAAGGGCTTAGCAAAGTAATTCTGATTCCAATTCTGATTCTCAGTGTCCAGCCCAACATTTGACTTTACAGTGACTGGTCATGGTAAAATGAACCTTCTGACCACATGTTGGGACATCTTTCAGCCACAGTTAATGCTCTCCACTATCTGTCAAAGTTAGATTTCAGTATTATGTAAATGAGCCCCAATTTCTTGTCATTAGTGATACTAATTGCATTATGGTGGTCATCAGTTGCAAAAATGATCTGAGAGTGGTGTCCACTTTTAAGGCAATTTTGATACTAAATGGATTTTGCCTCTTTGTGCATAAGAGCAAGCCCCCTCAAGCCTGTACTAATTACATCCATAATCAAATGCATTCTGTGTCTCCCTGTTAATGACATTGATCTTTCGGAATATCCGAGCCTATATTCTGTGAGATTATTGGATAAAGCGCAGGGCGAAGTCTGTGTGACCCCAGGAGGAAGACGATGTTGCAGACATAAGTGGGTATTAAATGGATATAATTGACAGTGACCCTTCCTGGCACTCTGTGCTGCCGAGGCCTCTGGTCCATGGATCATACAGCAGAGGGGGGTGAATTAGCATGGGTTAGGAAAGGGAAAATTAAAATTAAGAAAAGGCAGATGGGCTGAGAGATTGATTACTGTTGAGCCAGGGGGCTTACCGACAGAAATGGGCTGAAGAAGAAGATTTCAGGCTCAGCTTATGAGGCAAAATCCATCATTTAGGATCTTTTGTATTCAATTTCACAATGCCCAACTCTTTAATGTTTTTTTAGTTTTTTTTTTACATTTTAATGTATTATTTCTTTTTGAAGAAAAACATCTCAGTTAAGCATAACTGAGATGGTTAAGCTGTTTAGAAATTACACTCATAACTAGAGTGCCTTTAAAAGGTTTTATGTCTTGTAATTTTTAAATTGTCCCCCTATGTCTTTTAACTAATTTTAAACAGTAGTTTTTTTTTTAAATATGGCCTTCTTCTTTCTATTCTGCTTCAAAGGCAATATTTCTGAAGTGCTTTACAAATATGAGTGGTATTTAGACAGTTTCCCACCTAAGCTGTGGATATCTGTGGCGTTACACTTAGATTATTCTTTAATACTTTCCTTTCCGTTTGGTTGGATGCCCATCTCTTGTTAGGTTTGTATGTGTCCCATGCTCTTTTTTTTTCTAAATAGTCAAAACTTGAATATTACATCATTTTGGGGGATTTGTAAACTGTTTCAAACAGCGTTTCAATGCTTTCTGGTGTGTTTATTGTCCATCATGACATTTTTTATTCACTTATCTGAAAACAAAACTCCAAGCCTTTCACAGAACTGCTGCATTTATACTGAAACTAAATTAAATGCATGTATAGTGGAAAAAAAAAATATTGGGTGACTTAACAAGACAGTTTATTTGCATAAGTTTTAAATAGAATAGAATAGAATAGAATAGAACAGAATAGCATAGAATAGAATAGAATATATATATAAATAATACATTAGATTGAAATTTAACATCACAAAATGTAAAATAAAGTTGTAGGAGTAGCTATGATACAATTATTTTTTTTTTTTACCTGACTATAAAACAAGAAAAGTCTTGCACTATGTTTCTCAATGTATGTAAAAAGTAGAGCAAGTCTCCCCCATTCCTGTTCTGCTAACTTCTGCAACAAATTCCCAGGCAACTGTGCCCCTCCCGGCACAGGTGGGTCCCATTGTGGTGCCTGCACACTGTTTGGTTTTCTCCTGCGCTGTTGGCACGATGAGGGTAATTGGAGTGTTGGCATGGTGAATCAGTGCCAGGCTGGGTGGGCAGATTGCATATGATGATCATGTTTTGACCAGATGGCTGGCTGGCACAGGGGCGTCGACTGGCAGGATGTGTATATGCATGTTCATTTGCGTGTCATTCTGAGTGCGTGTGCAACTGAGGGTTAAGTGGGTGTAAATAACAATTTTTTTGTGACTGCTCATTGGTGAAGCTTTATATGTGTACCTTCATACATGATGAGCCTCAAACAGATTGCGTTGAAAGATCTGCTCCCGGTGCCAAGTTTAGATAAAGAAGTTTGTTGCTTATTCATCTGCAAATTGACATTATAATATTTTTCTTTAAGGGTTTAGATACAAACAAATTAAATAAAAAAATTTAATTTAATTTAAATTTACGGAACTGAAAAAATGTTAATCTCAGGCCAGTTTGCTGACCAGATCAACAAAGGAACACCCCGAATTATCACTGACCACACAACATTTACACTACATTTGGAGGAACACTTTATTACTCTGCACCATTCTTTCAGACCCGGAGACCTTTGCTTCTTAAAGATGTCAAAACTTCTGAATCAAGTTTTTTAGACCAATGAGTAACATTTCAGTTCTTTCTCTCCTTAGCCTGTTTAAAACACTTCTGATACTCTCTTCAGTGGCGGCTTTACATGAGTGTAACATTGGTAGCCCATGTCTAGGATTCGTCTATGCATAGTGGATCTCGATGTACTGACTCTAACCTCAATCCACTCCAAATAAAGACATTTACTTGTTGCTAAAGTACAATTTCATCCCACGTTTTTTCCTTTCACTTTACTCTCTACAAAGTAGTTTCAGTAAGCACTCCTTCACAAACCAGCCTCTTAAGCAATGACTTGTGAGTTATTTTCCAATTGGAGTGTTAATGATTGAATTTGGGATTTTAATTATCTGTAATCCTTGATCAAAACAACAAGAAATTAAGAAATATGTAAGAAATCTTTATAATGTATGAATTTCAATTAATGAAAAAGTAAGAAAAAGTATTGCACTTTTTTTTTTTTTTTTTATATATTCACTGTTTTTAAATGGACCTGTATGCAGTATATACTGTTTACAGGCATCCAGGAAAAGCTTCTTTTTTCGGGGGTTAATTTAATTCTTTTGCATATTTCTTTTAATTAACCAGATGCAGCTGTCATTTTCTTTAATAAGTAGCTATAGCTGCTAACTGTAATAAATATCTGCTTGTCATTTAGTGGGAGCAACAATTTGAGATATTCTGCTCTTTTATGTGGATCATATCAGCTTTCAATCTATTTATTTTACACTTCCAAAAAAAAAAAAAAAAACGTTTCTCCCTAAAATAAAAAAAACAACTTTAGATATATATAAAAATATATATATATATATATATATATTAGATAGTTCAAATATCTGAAGGTGCTTTTTGACAAGGCTGTAACTGAATAGAATCCCAATTCAGCCTGCTTGGAAATATACTATTATCGAAAATGACAAATTACTGAAGCAAAGTTGGTAGATGTGGCCTGTTGAAGTGTATCTTTGGTTCATGTGCATCTGCCTGAAGTGCTTCCAGAATTCTTTAATCTTGTTCCAGCTGCTCACTTCCATGTCTGTGCAGAGGACTTGATTGGAGGCAATGTTTTGACACCCATCAGTGGATAGGAGTGGGCCTACTGCTGCCACGGTCCTATCAGTACAGTCTGTTTACTGGGGCTGTTTCTCTGTCACTTTTCACCCCGGCTACTTAATTAGATCTCTAAGATGGAGCAAAAGAACCGAGTCACAGCAGCACTATGAGTCAATCAGCCATGGGGGCAACAAGCTATATAAACCGGCTGCCCTTTGTGGAAAACACACATTAATGAGATCTTATTAGGTGATGATGAATGATTTACCATAAGAAAGAATAATAGGCAGCTTATAAAAAGTTACACATATGTGATTCACACGTTTTACCTTACAAACAGTTGAGTCACTTTGCCTCACATGTCAGTTGGTGCAAAAATCACTATTCCTGCTGCACTAAACCAAACAAATACACTCAGAAGAAAAGAAAACGTAAAGCAAACTGGCAACAGTAAAGACTATTGATGTGGCAGGCAGATTTCATTACTACACTCTGCTGTTTCAACTGATGACTAACTTCTTCAGCAAAATCTAACAATGTGAGAGCAGCAGCCGGGTGAGGGAGCGAAGACAGAGAAGGAGGGTGGAAGGGAGCGATACTGGCATGGCTGTCAGTAGGGGGCTCAGGCCAAGTGGGAAAACGTCAGCACTGTCAATGGGAAGGAGGGCTTGATGTCGCAATGATAGGCCTCTGTAATGGGCACTTTGAAAGGACAATCACTGCCTTCAGTGAATCATATAGGCCGACGTATAATTCATGTTTGTGTCTTTGCAAATCGGTGCCAGAGCATGAGAACAAAAACTATTTGTAGTCTGGTGAAACTAAGCTAATGGTTATACATGACCTTTTAGGAGTTCCAGCACTGTGGCTCATGTTGTGAGTCACAGTAAACTTGATACTTTGTTGTGCTGTTTAATTTTTTTTTTTTAGTCCTGATTCTATAGTGACAAAAATGCTGCGAGTGTGTCTGTAAAAACTATCATAGCATATCATAAAAAGAGTACTGATTGAATGAAGTCATTCATCAAAGATATCTATTACTTAAAAGACAGAGGAAAATAATTTTGGCTAAAGGTGAAACAGTGTAGAGGAATTCGCTTTAAGATGTATATATATATATGTTAAAATAAAGAAGACATTTAATTGTTCATAAAATCGTCTAACCAATGCTAACTTTATTCTTGCACTAGCTTTGCTTGGAGTTGATCCCTTCTCTCTATATATCAATATATATACTTATATATACGTATCTTCCTAGGTGGCAAAGGTGGCTTTTTCATTTCAGGCTGTGGTCCTCTGCCAGAGGCCTTGGAGGGGAGCTTGTGGGTTCTTCATAATATCTTGGCTTTTCTTAGAATGTCAGGTGTTTCTCATAGTATCATTCGGAGCCACTTCTCCAGTGTGGGGGTTGCTTCCCCTGGTGCTCCAATGACAATGGACAGAACACTTTCCTTCACCTTTCAGGCACTTTCTAGTCCATCCCTGAGCCTGTGGTCTTTCTCCAGTTTCTCATGTTCTTTTTTTCTGATGCTTCCAACATTTGAGACTGGTCACATTGATCTCTACTGTACTCCTGTCATCTTTCATCCCAATGATCACAATATTTTGTCTATTTGTATCTGCAAGCCTCCACAGGATCTTAGCTGTATCGTTCTTCACCAACTTGGGAGGTGGCTTCCATTTAAACCTGGGGTTCTCCAGTTTGTATACTGCACAGATGTTTCTATACTATATCGGCCACTGAGTTATGATGGTCCATATATTCCTTTCCTGCTAGCATCTTGCACTCTGCTGTGAGATGCTTTGTTGTTTATGGGGCCTCTTTGCCTCTTGCCTAATGTGGGATCTTGCCTTATACAGTAGATCTGGGCCTCTATTGCTCTGGTCCAGTCCAAACCTCTCAACCTATTGGTGGGATTTGCTCTTACCAGCCACTTTAGCTTTCTGTCTGTGGTATGGTGGCTCTGATGCTCAATTGGGCTGTTCTTCTATCCTTGCGCTTAGAGTAAAGTTTGTGGATAATGGATTTAGAAGGGAATCCAGCACACTATGAGGAGTAACTTTTGTGTTGTACCATCAGTGATGTGAAATTCTTCCTTAAGCCAACTTACTATCCCAGCAGGATATCCAATTACTGGCAAAGCATAGCTGTTGATTATACACGCACACACACTCACATATATATATATATATATATATATATATATATTTTTTTTTTTTTTATTTGTAAATTAAAATAAAAAACAATTCTAAATAAAAACTGTCACAGGGGCAGAAGTCTTATTGAATGTTTTCTGAACATTAGAGAAAACACGTGATTTCAGTGATTAACTCAAAGTGTTGCTCAACTAAATTTTTGCTCAGGAGCTCCATCAGGCTTTAATATTAACATATATGTGTACAGTATGTGTGTGTGTGTGTGTGTGTGTGTGTGTGTGTGTACATATGTATAGTGAATACATATATTCCCTCTGCAAAAAATAAAATGTTTATCACTTTATTTTATTTTTACATTTTTAAAGCAAAACCTCTATTTGTATGTAATATGCCATAATTTTACACCACATCAATATTTGTAAAATCTGACTTTGTAACATAAAACTGTAAATTAAATGCTTCCTAATTTGAATATGTGCTGATTTATCACTGGACTATACTAAAAGTTAAATGGCAAAGACTGTTTGTTTTACTCTTTTCTTAAGTCTTAATCTGTCAAAAACTGAATAAAAATTAATAATTCATAGGATTCACTGAGTTTGTCTGAGAATCACCAAATATACGCAATTTGATCAAGTAGGGATTGAAAGTGTCATTGAGCGTGTCAATGAGGGTTGGTGGCGACGTGGCTGTATCACATTGACTCTTGTGTATTAATACCCAGTGTCCTATTGGACCATCAGCTGATTGTTTGGAATGTAAATGATGCTGCTGATGGCTCCAGTGACTGATGGCTTAAATTCCAATTAATCAATTGCTTCATCAGTTTCCCTAATTCAGATCAAATATCTCCTGAGTGCTCACTCCTCTTTCACTGGTATTAGAGGAAATAAATGCTCTCAAAGTAATTTTCATCAATCTCGTCTACATGCCAATATCCCTCAGAAACACGGTCCAGGTTGAGGACTTAATGTCTTAAGTGTGTGTGTGTTGGATTCTGTGCAGCAGAGAGACTTGTATTTTAGAAAGAAACAGGAGTTTTAAAAACAGGATCACGTTTGTAAAATCTAGTTCCAGGTTGGGGCTTATTTAATGTTTTGTTTCTTTTACTTTTGACAGTTAATTTACAACCTAAGTGACTGTAAACAAACATGTTCTACATGACAGCCATAATTAAAAAGCACCATGAGACTGTCTTAACATGTCAGTGCTTTAAGAAAGTAAACCAAGTGTTTGAATTAAATGAACTTGAAATAAACTCATATTTTGTACCATATACAGTATCTACAGAGGCTTATCAAAGAAAAACAAGTATTTATACTAATTTATTTTTTTCTCATTTTGTAACATACAGCCACAGCCCTCCATGTCTTTTACTGAAGTTTCTAATTGATAAACTAAACCAATGGATTCTAAAGAAGGTTGTTTTTTGGGTTATAAAACAAACCTCTCAAGCGTTAAGCATCTTACCCAGCATTGTGAAATGCATCATCTAGAAGGCAGAACAAGAAAATCTTCCAAGACCACTTCCAAGACTACCATTTGGTTCCATCAAACCAAAAATGACAAACAAGAGGGTAAAAAAAATTATATACAAAAAAGGTAAAACACGTAAAGGATCCATGCTTACTTTATAGCACCAGGAGAGATTCACACCTCTGATGGAAGAGTTTGTCCACATGTCAGTTAAAAAAAAGACCTTTAGAAGAAAGGCATTGCGAGAAGAAAAAAAAACCCTTTGAGGGTTAATAAAAACCATTGGGGACTCAGAAACATGTAGAAGATGTTGCTTGATCAGAGGAGCCAAACATTAAAATTTCAGAACAACATGTGGATCAGCTATGTGGCTCTGACTGAAAAAAATACATTATCAATAAAAAAAAAAAGAAAAGAAAATATAAGCTGAACAGTCTGTGTAAATCTAATTTTTAAAAACATTTATCAGATTCCCTAAACATCACAATTACGTATTACTTTCTGTAGCACAGAGGCTCCTGATTTATAAATGGGTTCTGCAACCAGGAGCTCTGGAGCGCCAAGTGGATCTTTGAACAGTAGTTTTTAATATCTTTGGCTAAAAATGAACCAACAAATACTTTTAAATTCAGCTATAGTAACAAACAAACAATTTAGGATTTTTTTTAATGACCATAAATGTATTGAATTTAGATGACAGAATCTGTAAAGCTTTAATTATAATTTTTTTTTGTAAACCTTTTTCTGGAAAAGTTGGGTGGAGGTTTGTTGAGAACCCAAACACAGAGATGATTCTTACAGGTTTAATGTAATCAAAAAAGTCAAGAGAAACAAAGTCCAAGAACAAAATAGAGGAAAACAAAAACCTGGGAAAACACACATTGGGAGCTAGTTACAAGTTACAACAAGAAACCAGCAATGAGGAACTACACAGGAGGTTTATATATTGGAGCCAGAACAAAGAATGGGCTAATCAGCTGATAGGGAGCAGGTGTGGATAGAAGTAATTGGAAGGGAGCTATGAAAAAGAATACTGGCACAAGGGGGCAACTTAGGCTAACTCTGCAGGCCTTAATGCTCAATTTCAATTTTTTTTGTGATATACGATATTTTTTTGCGTTCCCGTTCATATTTCCAAATATATGCGACTTGTATGTGATCTCCTGTGTGAACTGCAGTCATACAACGCAGGTGTCCCGCATACGCAGTAGAGGACGCAATGAAGTCACAGGCCAGCGTGCTCTATGTTTATGGAAGTAAACATGGATGATAGTGCCGGCGCAAATCTAGCAGTCTTTTCCGACCATAAAGACGCATTCTTTTCAATATGGTTAAAGATAAATACTGCTCTCCGCATCATCATCTGCCATGGTTGTTGTTTTTCTTGCCGCTTCTGCGCAGCAAGATGCAGAATAGTGACCTTTGTGGGGTATTAATGATGTTCAGGTCGGATGAATGCGACCAGGCCGTTCAGACACAGGTCGCATTTGAAAAGATCAGATTCGTATCGGATTCAGGACCACATAGCCAAATGTCGCATTGGAAAAAAACGGATCTGTGTTGTTCACACTGTCATGAAAAGATCAGATCCAGGTCGCATATGGGCAAAAAAATTGGATTTGGGTCACTTCAGGCTGCAGTGTGAATGGAGCCATAGAGTGGGGGTTACAAGGGGTGCTGGTGCCTATCTCCAGCTGTCTACAGGCAAGAGGCGGGGTACACCCTGAACAGGTCGCCAGTCCATCGCAGGGCAACACAGAGACAAACAACCATTCACACACACAACTAAGGAGAATTTAGAGAAGCCAGTTAACCTAACATTCATATTTTTGAACTGTGGGAGGAAGCCAGAGTACCCAGAGAGAACCCACACATGTTCAGGGAGAACACGTAAACTCCATGCGGAAAAATTCTGGGCCAGGAATTGAACCCAGAACCTTCTTGCTGCAAGGCAGCAGTGCTACCCACTGCACCATTCAGCAGCCTGCGACAGAGACTAACTCAAGAAATGCAACCAGGCAAACCAATGACTAACAAAACAGAATAAAATATAACTGAAAACTCAAAAAAGAAACTCAAAAAGAAGTCCAAAAGGGGAGAACCATAACAGTTTCTTCTTCTTCATTGGGTTGAAAAAGAAAGAATTTTTTGTTTTTGGTTATTAAATATTAATATCTAATCGAAAAAAAATCCATCCTATTTTTTTTGCAAAAGATGCTTTTTTTTCTATTTTGAAACCTAAAATAGACAAAGTGTGTAATTTTAAAATATTAGTGAAACCTTTTTTTTCAACGGTCCAGTGTGCAGCATCAAACTTATTTTATTGAACTGAACTGATGATACAAAAAGAAAGGTCAAGATTCTTTTGTTTATGACATAATTCTAAGAATTTTAAATTACAGTTTGGGATTATGATGCAGCCAAATGTAAAAAAATTGCTGTTTATATGCCTGCAAGCTGTCACAGAGGACCTAAATGCATGACAAGCCTTGTCATTTAAATCAACTATTCATAAGAGGGCTGTAATGGGATATTGACTGACAGATTTAATAATTCAGTTATGCTGAGGCTTAACTGGTATATATTAGTACCTAATGGTCCCTGTTGTTAAAAAATGTATTGAAGACTATGCTGGAGTGAGAAGACACATAATCAAGCCTACTTCATTTACTTTAGTCATCCCCTTCAATTTGAGGATGTCATCTAAAGAATCATCGACTCTTTATGCATGCAAAAGGAAAGGTACTGTAATTTGATTTATGAATTTGATCCCAGCCACGCTCTAATCTAATTCATCAATGTTTCAGAAGGAGCAATTAGGTATTGTGCTACAGTTCCTCAAAGCTTCATTATGCATCCGGAATATATTTCTAGATGCATTGTTATATCTGTTAAAAAATCCAAAATAGTCAAATAGGTTGTTTCTTTTTCGCACACCATAATTATGTCTTTCTTTAAAAATACTTTTTTAATGACAGCTTTTTTAGAAAGGCAAAACAATGCAACCAAACTTGAAGCTTTTGCAGCTCCACCATTAAATTAAACATGTTTTATTTTATTTTATTTTTTTTATTATATCTTTTGTTTTGTGCTAACAGCAAATACATAATATGGTATTCTGACAGTTTGTTGTTTTCTTTTCCTGCTGGAGTGTAAGCTGTAGTGAGCAGGCATCCATTTCATGCAGTTTTAATTTTAGCATAGTGCAACAATGGCCACCCAAGTGTTTTTAAACTAATTAAGTATAAGCTGCATATAAATCCTTAAAAGCAAAATTAAAACAATTTTGGCATAAAGGCTGTTATTCATTTGGTAGATTGCTTCCATTTACTGGAGAATCTTTCCTTGTTTACTTGGTCACTTCTAAGTTCATAATTGTGGGGAGAAGGCAGACCTTAATGACGAGGAAAAACAGAGTTTTGTTTTCATGACATGGTGTGAATTATCCAAGCATGAGCGGGTGGCAAAGGAGAAGTATCCATCAGAGTGCTGAGAACAAGCAGTGATGCATGCACCCAGTCCCAACACCCCTGCCCTCCCCACCACAGCCACCTCCACCGCCCCTCGACAAATGCTCAGCGGTCGTGAACTACATCGATCCTGGGTATAATTCTCTATGAAATTGATGGATGAGGGCAGCCATTGACAGAAAGGGTAAAGACCACTTTGAGATGTCCCCTGTGAATAAGTATGATGGAAAATAGATTGTTGAAGAAGATTTATGTTTGTTCTCCGCTGCCACAAGAGAGAACTGCTGCCTCCCCCCCAGCGTGTACCGAGCCGCACTCTGACCAATCAAACATGTCATTGTGGTCAGATTAAACTCTCTGCCGCTTTTCCGCTGCCAACTCTTTGACAATTAGCTGATTCTCAAGATGCATGAAACAAAACCAACATTCTATTTGTAACGGGTATGATAGGGAAGTATTGCAATTAGATTCAGTAGACAGACAGTAGTTGCCCAAGTTTGAATTTATAATTTATATCGGTTTCTCTTAAAATTCTGCCTGGATATGTATGTCTGGGAATAATTGAAAGATTTAGTTTAAATAAAATTGGCTTTCTGCCAAAGAGTAGGCTATGAAGCATAGTTCATATAGTTTTGATTAACTGGGGTTGGAATAGTTGAATTTCAGAATAGCTTTCTTTTTCCAAAACAGTATTTGATTTCGGTGGTATCTTTGTTGTTTTGGAACAATTTCCCTTTTTAAACTGGGATGAAAATCCCTGTTTTTATGTTTAAGTGTAGGGGATTTATCATTTTTTTCTTTTGTAGGGAGGCTTATTACTTATGAGAATGACTGCAAAATTTTGCTCCAGGTATTTATTTGCTGCAACAAAATAAGCAGTTTAAGAGGCCAGTGCTCATCCTCATGCTGCAAATGAAATCATTGTTAGCTTTAGCTATTACATTTTTAGTTAAATTTGCCTCTACTTCTTTGTTTTTCTTTTTTTGTGTCCTGTTTTCCCAAATAGGCTGTGGGAATAGATGTACCAAAGGTAGAGGATAGTCGTACAACTTTGCTTTCACAAGCCTACCATTATGACTGTTAAATAAGGTTCGTTATGGTACTTGTATATGAAACTTTATTTAAAATTATTTAGGGAGTAAATTCATATACCACAGAGATGTAAAGGGAGGTGAGAAAGAAAGGGAGAGCTAAAGGGAGAGAGAAAGAGATAAAGACAGGAAAGATTGCATGAATAAAGAGAAAATAAAAGAAAAACATAAAAAAGAGATAACACAGAAGTTACAGTAACTCCTAGAGGTGTGCTCCCATACCTGTATGAGATGAGAGGAACAGAAAACAGAGAGCATAACAGCAAAAAGGAGACAACAGACAACCAAAGTAAGCATGAAAAACCTCGAAGAGCAGTCGCTATCCCTTAGATATCCATGTGTGTGGAAGGCAAAACCTATATTTTTAATTGTGGTGTATGTATATATATATATATATATATATATATATATATATATATATATATATATATATATATATATATATATATATANTATATATATATATATATATATGTGTATGTAGCTGCAGCTTATTTAGTTTTAGTATTAGTGTGTATCCATGAAAACCTGGAACCAAACTCCCATGCTAGGAATGCATGGGCGTGTATAAAGTATTAAAGTTTCTTCAGAACTAAAATATGCTTAATAGCAGGTGCAGGTGGCCTTGGACTTGCCCTACAAGGCCCAGAACCAATAAGGAGATGATCACAGCAACAGATATCAAAATGCACCCCAGATCATTAAGACACAAGGAGGACAGACATAGAGAAGGCTGCACTCACCAGAGAAGGTCAGACAAGAGACTCATGGGCCCGACCCCCGAGGGTTCAAACCCAAAAGTCCTTTAGGGGCCAGACCCTGGAGGCCATAGTGCCAAGGTTCCACACTGCGTGGCCTGTCACAGATAACTTTTTGTGGACCCGGAGTAGAGCCCTGGGGTCTGAGGTCTGGGGGTGGAACAACCTCATTTAAGGAACCCAGAGGACCAGGAGGCCTAGGCCCTGCCCGACAGCCACAAGAAATGAGACAGCACCTACTGAAGTACCCATCCCTACATTTATAGAACCATCAGACAGAGATCACTGGTGGGGAGCATAAGAAGGGGGAAGAGGCAGACCTTGCTTACACTTGGGGCCTAGGATGTTAAGTAGGTGGGGCGGGGGAGGCAAACATCGAATCTGACAAGTAGACAAGAGACAACTTCACATTTATCCAGTCACATTCACACAATGTTACCCTTTCACCCATACAGACATATACAAGCACTCAGCAGAGACACAGAGGGGCAGACACTAAACATATTCTTACACTCCTCATAAATACACTATTCCCCCGGTGTAATTTTTGGCTTGTGATGTTTTTTAATGAGGAGGTTGGTCTTTAGCCTATACAATGTTAAATTTGCAATTTAGCCAAGGATCCCTGTTTGGAATACTTTAAAGGTTAAAGGCATTAATTCAATGGCCACTGGTTTGGTAGCAAGAAAGTGAACTATGCTTTAACAAGAGAAGTAAAGAAGAAGAGTGTACCAAGTGTGTGGCGTGATGTTCTTCTTCTTCACAGGAATTTCCCAGGTTTTAAAAACTGGATTTCTAGGGATCAATCAAATAATGCTACATAACTATAATCCACAAGTGAAATTCAGGCTCTGAACTTCATGTCTCAAGTATTTTATAATGTATCTTTAAGGTACTGGAGGGGTTTTCTATCCTGATTGGCACCAACTCTGTTCACATTAAACCAGCTTCTTTTTTGATTCAGGGACCAACATAGCCATTTTAGCAAATTCATTTTAAGCAAATTCATTTTGTTGAAAAAGACACTATGCACCAAAACAACAAAAATGTGGACTCACTTTATTCTTCCAAAATGGTAAAAAGGTAGACAACCTGACAATGATCTCAAATCTACCTCAAAAGTGAATGTGGAAAGAAAAAAAAAAGAGCAGGTTATCTGAATACTTAATAATGTGATTTCAGTAAAAAAAAAAAAAAAAAAAAAAAAGGGACAGTGCTTAAAATTTGGTTCTGCTCTAAAAATCAAATCTATTAATCAGTGTCAGGATTCTGTGTTCTGTGCTCTGCTGGTTCTCTTCCACAGGTGGCTGTGGTTGGCAGGTGTGTGTGGCCCCGCACCTGCGGCTCGTTGGGGCTTGCCCAATTTTTTAAAGGGGCCTAGGATACTTTTGAGCCAGAATGCATAATTTTGAACTTCTGTACATGACACCACATCAGAAATACATTCAAACCAATAACCCAAAATCGCTCAATCAAAGAATTCAGAATAATTTATAACATTTATGGCTAAGAGTAAATGTTACTGATCAAAACTATAAATTATACGAGTATGTTTATTTTCTGTACAGAGTTTATCATGGTTTTTTTTTCTTGTAGTTTTTTTATTTATTTATTTTAACTCTAAAGACACATTAACACCTGTGTTTATCCGAGCCCTTAAAGCTGATTATAAACATTGTCTCAATGCAGCTGCAGTTTCTTAATTTACTCACTCGATATTTTTTTTTATTGTACACACACTGATCCAGATTGCAACTACAGCTTGGACAAGGTTAACTTCTACAAAAAACAAGAGTTTTCAGTTTATATATTTTACTGCACATACTGTACTTCTCTGAGCTCTTTCAGCCGCTGAGCTTCATGAATGCATGTACAGTATGTCTTGCTCCTGTCCTCAGAGGTGTAGCATTGTTCAGCTGCCAGAAGTGTAATCAGATAATACCACAGAGAGGTCAAAAGCACTGCAAGCTTTAGCTTCAGATTTCTGTCACCTTTTAGAAAAACAACCGTAGGAATCATGTCCAATACGATCTCTATTGGTCTGCAGGTATATTTTGGTGTGCTAAGGAAATTGCTTTGCAGCTCAAAGACGAAAAAAAAAAGAAACTGTTTTCTGTTGTGATTTAGATAAACTGTAATAAGGCCAGGTTATGAACAGGTTCCTTCCAGCTTAATTGCAATTCCATTAGCATTAACTATACTTTCATTTTGATTTAATTGGCAATTACTGTTATGCTACTAAACTAAATTAAAATGATGAAGATTAGCAGATAGTTCTCTTTGTTTGTATTTAGCTTAAAGTACTCCTTTGTCCAAGTATGGTGACAAATAGTTTGCATCTTTTCTTTTTGTTTTATTTTTCCATAAAAAAAAATAAAAAAAAACATTGACTCTGAATTACTTTGTTCAAGTAAAGAAGCTGCAAAGAATTAGACATTTTGATAACAAAGTCAAATGTCAGACACACAAACTCAAGTAGAGAGTAAAAGCAAGTCCGTCATATTTCTAGCATTTTTTATCAACATTACATTACTGTAATGTGAAAAGACAATGATGCTTTATTTTCCCTTTTTTCATCTGAAAAGTCAATATTCTAAAGACCCACATTTGATTGAAAAAGTAGCAACAGGCTTTTTGTATCCAACCACAGCCTCAAACTTTGTATATCTAGAGACTAAATTTCCCTGACTGTTTATCACTTGCTATAGATTATCAGCATTAGTAAGGTAAAGAATTAGACCACATTGATCTAAATAATTACTTGTTAATTCTAGCCATATGTTTAGGTTCGTTCTGCTGGTAGAAGAACCTCCAGCAGGGTCTCAAGTCTTATTTGTCTTTTACTCTTCTTTTGAAGTTCATGCAATGAAGCATAACAGCTAAACAACTACAAAACTTTTACCTGCCTACCAATCGCCTCCTGCTCCAGCCCGTCGATGTGCCACCACTCCCTCACCTTAGCCTGTTATTATTCATTCATCTTCATTTAAACCTCTAAAGCCAATGCTGCTCTGGCTTTAGAAGTAACCCTCGTCTTCCCCTTCACCACCTTTACCACCTTCATTCCACTGGCCTTCCTATACAGTAGCTCCTCTCATTCTTTAGCCTCCATTATTTCTCCATATTCAGACTCAAGGGGGAACGTAGATCTACCCGCTCCCACAGATCTATCGCATTCAGCACCGATGTCTTCTGCCTGCATCTAAACACCAAAGACATATTTCTTCATGTCAATAAAATGCTGTAATGGCTGCTTTTTCTCTGTGTGAGTCTTTCCTGGCCGAATTTACATGTAGCTCCATCCTTTTCCTAGCTACGTTGTCCCAAGTGAAGATCACCACATCATGATAATCAACACTTGTGTATATAATATAAAATAAAGGTGTTTGCATGTTTTACAGAGAATAAAGAAAAACTTTTTCCACCACAAATTAATTTGTTTGGTCACATTTGATTAGATAATGTTCCTTCACAGGTAGCGGATTTCTTTTAACAATGGTGTATTTTCTCAACTTTAATGTGTGCATGGTTACCTGTCCTATGGACAGCTCCTCTCACTCAAAGTAGGAATAAAACCTATTAGTGTGTCAGTATGTGTGGAGGTTTATGAGGACCCAAATGTAGAGACGGAAGGAGACAGATGAGTTATTGTTAAGTTATTGCAGGTCCAAAGAGCAACAGAAAGTCGAAAGTTCCCAAACAAAATACATTAAACCAAAATCCAGGAGATGACAGGGAAATCACACGAGGGGCAAAGAAGAGGAATAGGTGGTGTATATATGGTAGACAGAAACAATAGGAGAACTAATTATCTGATGAGAAGCAGGTGAAGACAAAAGTAACTCGAAGGGGCTAAGGGAAAGGAGACTGGCACTATTGGAAACAGAGAGCAACTCAGACAAATACAACACTGCTTAAATATAACACAAAATGGAAAAGAAACAAATGAACAAGAAAACACAGATAAACAAGTCAAAGAGGAACTAAAGTCCACAAAGGGTACAATCATGACAGTTGTGGTTGTAAGTTAACAAAATGTGAAAACTTTTGAAGGGTGTGAATTCTTTGCAAGATACTGTATATTCCAAATATAATAAGGAGATCATACAGAATGGTTTACCCAAAGCTTTTGCCTTTGTTGGGCCTTTTAGTATCCTTATCAGCTGCTTGTGTGGGCTCTCCCTAAAGCTTCTTCCCATGATGCTTTGCTGGCGGGGGGTCCTCTCCTCATGTCTTTTATTTACACTATTGTCTAATGAAAACATCACCTTTGGCTTCCCAGAGGATCAAAGCAGGATATAACTTGTATTAATTTTGGAAGAGGAAAAAGTCCCAAAACTTAAAAAGTTCCCTTCCAACATATTCAGAATTTCAGACCTTGATGGACTTGGCTTTCATCAGCCTGCCAGAGGCCAACGGGGTCCCTGCTTTGCTTATATTTGATTTGGCAGCTATGTTTAAGTATTTCTTTCTGTTTAGCAGAAACTGGACAATAAAAAGTGTCCTTCCCTTTTTATGAATCTTGCTTTTTAAAACCCGCCATGAACCTGCCGTCCTTTGGGTGCACAACAGAAGGACCTTGAGAGATCAAACATTGAACATATTGACAGAAAATTGACCCTGTCAAACACACACAAATTCATTTCCATAATGTTTGACCTGTAATTACTGATGAGGTCACACTGATGTTGACAGGGTTTTGTATTTGGATGACCTTAAGTAGTAATCTAGTGCTCTGCAAATTAGCGCTTGCATAAGAATCAATGTTTGATTACTTGTTTTAAAATGTGCTGTTGGAGTGTAGGAGGCACTATAATCAGATTGACACATATACCATAAGGTAATGAGGGTACTTAACATATTAGTCCTGTAATATTATGCTGGATTTTTATTTATGAGGTGTGTGTAAAGTTTGAATCTCTCGAACTTGTGTATTTGCTCTAGAATAACTCTGTTCATATTTTTGTTTGTTTCCTCTAATGAAATATGAAAGTGTTCCTGCAGTAAGCGTAGCTGAAGTTGCATTTAAATTCCAAGAAGCAGGCTGTTTTGACAACTGCCATCCCGCTGTTATTTTAAATTATCATTAGTGTTTTAAATTTATTAATAGGAATTTTTGCCCCATTCTTTTGGGGAGAACTGATTTAGTTTAGACACAAAGTAAAATGCTTGGGTCTCAATTGTATTCCATGTAAAACTTTGGCTAAGATACTTCAAATCTCTATTTTTTTTATTAACATCAGAGGTGCTTTGTTGTACTTTATATCATAGTCTTAGATAGAGTAGAAAATCCGTTTATCGTCGCACATTGGGGAAATTGTGGTGTTACAGAAGCATTACAGCAAAAGTGGTCACACAAATGTGAACCTTTAGAGTGTATAAAAAATAACAAAATCAGTGTCAGGGTTAAAAAAATGTAATAAAATAATGTAATCTACAGTGTTTTTACAATATAAATACTGTGCATCTGGAGAACACATCATTATACACCTGTGGACATTTTTACAGTAGTAGATCACAGCAGCATTTATTTAGTGACTATGACAGAAACTGTGCAAAAATCAGCATGAATGTAATGATTTATTAAGGTTATTGGGAACAGTGATGGTTATAGTGTCTCACAGCTGCTGGGAGAAAGGATCTGTGATAACACTCCCTGGTGCATTTAGGGTACAGCAGTCTGTCACTAAAGGAGCTCTCCAGCTTAGCAACAGCTTAATGCATGGGGTGGGAGACATGATCCAACAGAGATGTTGGATAATGTCTTAGTTTGGGTCCTTTTGTTTCCCACCTCCTGCATCGAGTCTAAGGGGCATCCAATCACAGAGCTGGCCTTCATGATCAGCTCATCCAGCCGATTCCTCTTGATGCACAAACCAAGTCCTTGTACTGATCGCTGAATATGGCACTGATGGAGTGTTCATTTTTAAATCAAACACGGTTCCTATAATACAGTTTTCAACTCTTAGTAACAGGACAAACATCTTAAAAATAAAAAATATCTACATCAGTCATGTCAGTGCACAGAATATTTCGATGTAAAAATATTATTGCATGCCTCCCCAGAATCTCCAAATATTTCTCTCTCAAATCATTCTATGTTCCTTTTGAAGCTCCTTTCTGTTTTTTTGTGTTGTCAGACAGATTTTGTAAGTGATTTTATGATTCTAAAGATCTATTAGATATCAAGACTGGCTTTGCATAGTCAAATAAAACATTTGGCCGAGTTCATTTAGATAAAAACTGATTTTTACAATTATTTAGTTTATCTTTGTATATCAAATTACTTTGGTCGTTTGAAAGCTTTTCAGCAAGAGCAACGAAAAAGCTGAATAAGAGGAAATTTGCAGAAAAAAGCATTATTTAACCACTGTAGGTCAGCTGATATTGTATGATTGACTATATGATTAAAATTATTCAAGAATACATCCAGACTTTTTTTGTTTAAGCTGGAGTTTTAAAAACAAAAAGAAATAGACTGAAAGCAAAAAACACAGAACAGGTGCTGGTCTTTTCTCCTACTGTATTTGCCATATTATCCCTCTGCGAATTTGCTTGTTTAGTTGTTGTCTTCTGTGGGATGTTTCATTGTGTACTTCATGTCATTTCTCCAAGGGTTTGTTTTTTTAAATAATTTTTTATATTATTATTTCATATTACTGTAATCGACCTACATTCTATAGGTAATGAAGTGTTATTTGAGCTTTACAAATCATGTCTATCATAAAAAAATTTTAATATGTCATATTCCTTTCTAAAGAAGCTGAAACAGAACCACAGTAGAGGCAGGGTCTAATCTACTGTAAAGAAAATATATAAAAGCAGCAATACCTAATTACCAAAACCATGAATACAGCTATTTACTGCTTGCGAGTTGCTCATGTAGTAAGAAAATGTGCATTACACACTTAAGATTGAATACAGAAGACAATACAAGTATATACCTGGTGATACTTAATGTTGCTTCAGATTTTCATATTTGAGATAGGGGTCTATCTCTATTTTAAATCCTGAGAATAACTTGATGCAGCAGTAAAACATTGATAGGTCCATATTATACCCTTCATATAAATATGATAGCTCTTTCAATCACAGTGTAGATTCAAAAGTCTATTTTTAAACAAGTACTATGATAATCCATAGATTTTGAGTAGAGATTAACATTAGCTATTTTGAAGAACTTTAGAAAAAGTTGTGTTTTTAGCGAAAGTTTTTTTTTATATTCTTTGAAATAATTTCACTTGTCAGGCTTTCCTACTGGATGTCTCGGTGGTGAAAGAAGCTGTCACACACAAACACACATAATCCTTGGAAAGGTGTAATCCAAACTCTAAGAAGACACTTGCACTGTACCTCTGTGTCCCTCTTCGACACCACCAAGATGTGTGCCACAGAGTTTGTTGTCTTCTAAAAGCACTTAATGTGATCAGAGAATTAAAATTTCAGCGACTCATTAAATGATAGCTGGGGCCAAAGGGCCCACAACACCGAGCTAAGGTTTCCTGCAACACCGCAGTCATATCTCTGGCATCCTCACATCCCGCTCATTTTGTTTCAAGCTGCATACATTACAGCCATACTAAATGTCCTGCTGTGGTCCAAGAGCTGTGAGGTCACTGGGATTTTCTGTAACTGAAGTCAGACTTAATTGTATTAATCTTCCAAAAAAGCAGTGCACAAGTCCTTAGATCTATTATTTTTCCAGTTCTCCCTTTCTGCTAAAACTTTTAATGTGACTGTGTTTGAATTTGTCACAAAAACAGGCCATTTTCCGTTGTGTTAAAAACACAAACTTTAATTAATTTTACTAGAATTTTTTGTGGTAATCCAAAACATAGAAGTTCATCATGGTTGTGTTGATATACAGTAGATTCATCAATGATGAAACATTTTCAATATAAAATTGTTAAAAGTGTCTTATTTGTAATAGTTCATCTCTTTTACTCTGATACCCTTAAATAAAATTAGATACAACATCAATTTTCTTCAGACATAAGTTGATTCAACTGTCTGCAATTTAATGCAAGTGAAACTACATCAATCATGCAAACACATCATTAGGGGAAGGGCAAATGCACCTGAGAGGTCAAGAGTTGGGCTGTAAGGTTAGCAAACATAAGGCTAAAAAGGAGTAGAATGTGAATCTGCTAAGAAACCAAAAGGACTTTGACAGCGATCCCCAATCCCCGGGTTCCAGCACGGTATCGTTCCGTATGCCATTTGCTACTGGGCTACACAAATAACATAAATAACTTCCATTATTTCTGAGAGATTTATTTCCAAGAATCTAGATGGTCTTTTATTCTCAAAAATGACCTTATCCTCTCCATTGCATCCGTCTATGATTCACTCTTGATGTATGTTGGCCAAGTTTCCATAAGTCTCATGACTGTAAAATCCCATAATCTTGTTGCAGCAAAACAAGCTCAGGTTCCCACTGATTCACAACTATTGTGAATAGCTAGTAAGATGCTTTCATGTGTCTTTGTGGTTCCTTTTTTTTAAAAGCATGTGTAACTTTACCATAGAAACCAGCAAGCATAGACCACTCCGCTAAAATATTGTTTGACATAAAACCAGTCCACTAGGCAAAAGAGGTTCGGGTTTACTGGTCCATTATACAGTATCTCTGGAGGATTTTCAAAGATCTCCAGCTCAGTTGGAAGAGTTAACAAACACCTAACACTTGTGTAGCTAATTGTTGCAAGAATCAATAATAAATATTAAAATAAAAAATAAAGGTATAGTGGATTTTTCCGGGTGGATCATCCGGATGAGTGGTCCTCCTAATTATCAACCATTCTGATGATGTGTTTACGTAAGGCCGTCCTATGTGCTTGTCCCTATTTTCACTTACTAGTGGTGTGTCTGACATACTGGAAAAATTGCAAATCGTCTTTCGGAAAGTAAGCTTGTATGTGCAATACAGCAACATTTTTTTAACAGATCATGCGCGAGGAAAAATTGGCTGGTGCACGGTCTCACACAAGTTTGATAAGCATTCCCTTACGGGAGCAGGTACAGGTTGTACATGTACAAATTTTTTTAAAGTTGAGAGGATGGTTCTTTTTTTTATACACAAAAATCTGCAGCTATACCTTTAAAAAGTATTTTTTGCTGTTTTCTTGGGGTTTTATTCCAAAAGAAGAAACAGCACAGATGGTCGGGCTTGACTGGAAGATGGGTGGATTTAAACACATAACTACCTGTGAAAAGAATGTGTTAGATACAGTAAACGTTTGTCACAGAGGTTTACCTTAAGACAAAAACCTTAACAATTCAACCATTGTTAGAATTTTTAGAATTGTTAGAAGTTATTAGAATAACACATTTGACACCAATTGGGAATCTGGACTACACTTGAAAACTGATGGGAGAGTTGCTCTCCAAACTAACTGATGGTAGTTTGTTGGTAAAGAGGAATTAGTAAACATGTCTAAAATGAGACAAACAATTTTTTCAATGAGCAAGAATGTGAATAAAATACTTTTGTAATGCTCTAAAGATCCTGATCTTCAAAGAATCAGAGTAAGGGGCGTAAATTGCATATGCAATGCATGTGATCTACAGAGATTGCTGCTCAAATGTTAAGAGGTGCAAATCAGTTTGTTTCTGCTTCATTGATATGAGCAGATTCTGTGTTTTACAATAAGCAAAGATTGGTCGCAAAAGAAAGAGAGAAGAAAGAGAAAGAAAGTTGGAGGCAATAATGATTAAAAAAAGTATTCAGTCAGAAATTAAACCTGTAAAACAAAATATCTAAAGAGCACATTACTTAGGTTGCCTTTCTCTAAGTGCTAAGATCAAAAGTAGAAAATAAAATGACGAGAACAATTAAAGTTAAATATAAAACAAAACTTTAAAAAATCATAAAACATGACACAGATGTCCTTATCTGTTTATTGTGTCTTAAGAAAGGAGCAAAAAGATGTTAAAAAAAAATAACCTTGCTTTGTAGCCTGATACAAAGCAAGGTTTGTATCAGCCTACAAACCTACAAATCTTGTATCAGGCTACAGACTAAATGTGAGATTAAATGTGTAGTTTAGACGGCTGTTGGTAAAACGGCGAATACGTCCTTCTTCAAAATGAATGAGGTAGAGCCTCTAATCCTTCTAAAACTGATTCCAAAGTTAAGTCAAATGAGAACTGTTCAACAGTTTTTGCCATCTTCCTTGCTGTTCTTTCTCCAGCATCACGCAGCTTTGTCGTCACGCCCTCAAAACCCCGCCCGCTTTTATCCAAAAATTCAAAACACATCTCTGCGTTGTGATTGGTCAGACAGCTCTAGGGCCTGGGGCATTAATCTAGGCTAGACCACTTGCAGGCAACAATATTTTTGCCGCTGGCGGGTGGGGCTAGTTTACTAGGCTAATTGCTTTGTTGAATTGAGTGAGAAAAAAAAAAGCCCTGATAGAAGGAATAAGAGGTGAGGACCTCCACCTGTGGATTTGCACATTTAGGTCATTAGAATATGTTCTGAACATGGATAGATACACCCACAGTAATAAGATGCACATACAGCCGGCTAAATTGTAAATCCAAATCATCTTTGAAGATCTGCTCGGCATGCACAAGCATATATAATTTAAATAAATAGATATAATTACATATATATTTATATGTTTTTTTTACTAATGGTCTTTTCGGGGTCATTTACTTTTCCTTTTGTTTATAATTCTGAGCAGTAGTCTGAGTGCTTTGGAGCTTGGCCAACATATGTGTTCAGCTACAACATATCGGTGTCAGGAGCACTTTGGGCACACGTGTCTGCCTGTTTCAGAATTCTCCCTCGCATGTGAATGGGCACACGTTTGTAAATTTGTGTCAGTGTGTCAGTATCTGTGTGTCTGGGCTGTAGATGCTTTGTCTCGTTAATGAGAGGCGTTTGGGGGGGCTCCACGGGGGCCTCTGCAAGATAATCTTCTCCTGTTTTGCTATGAAAGCTCTTCTGAACGTAACCGAAGAAACTCACTCAAATGGCGAAAGGCTCGGTTGAATAATTCAGCATTTACAATCAATTTTGGCCCCCACCTCATCTCGACACCTCCCCGGACCACAGGGCCTGCAGGCTCATCATGGGAATGTTGACAATTCCCCGTACAATGCATTCTCTGGCCCCCACAGCAACCCGAGAAGCTGTGGGAGCATGGGTATTTGTGTGAGTTTGCATCTTAGTGTGTTGAATTATTAAGTCCCTTAATGCTGTTTTATTGCAGTTAGTGTCAGGTGGTTTATTCTTGTTTTAGTCTAATTTCAATTACAGTTAAGATGTTCCTTTTTATGAACATTAAGGTGGAAATAAAGTGCTTTCAGTTGGAGGGGGTGGGTGGGCAGACCCCCACAATTTGGTTCAGTATTTTTAAATGGGATTTTAATTTTTTTTTTTTGCAATACAGTTTTCTGCAGTTTACTTTTCTTTTTTTTTTCGGCAGTCGAAAAAATTGGCCAGAGGAAGATGCAAAAATAATTTTTTAAGTCAAAGGTGCCCACCAACAAAAGTTAAGGAACCACTGCATTAATTTCACAGATGATAATAGATTTAAATTTTTTATTGAAAACAATCAGTTATTTTCGTCTGTATTGCATATTCTCAATAGGTGATTTGCCTAACTTAAAATTGCATCAAAAGAAGCAGAAGATTATGATAATTTGCACACATGGTGCACTGGGATTGCGCAAGTCCTGTAGAGACACATGGGTGGTCTTATTAAGCTCAAAATGACATTTTAGAATGAGTTTTTGGCCTCTGTCGCTTATTATTTCAAAAGTAACACTGAACCGTTTGGGGAAATGTCCTGTTGCATAGGGGGAGGTTTTCTCTAATGAGCATTATCATCATCATCCTGTTCAAAGATTTTTACCTGAGCTCTTGTTTAAGTTACTGTAAAAGGCTTTGCATTATATAAACCCTTAGAATCCACCTTTTCAGCTTTTAACTTTATCTGCATCATGATTTAAAAAATTTGTAATCCTTTAATTCAATTAAAGTCAATGCATTTTACCGTATATGATGTTGAACAGATTGAAAAGTCCTTCATACTGAATAGCATCGGAATCAAAAGTAAAAAGTCTTCAGGTAGGGCTCAAAAATATACAGTATATTGTTATATGATTTTCTTTTCTCAGCAACAGTGATATGACTTTAAAACACATTTGCATTATGCTGGTACAGATTACAGTCTATGGTTACTGCGTTTGTCAGGGACTGAAGGTTAAGGTGCAGCTGATTAAAGCCAAACAGAAAGAGCCCAACACATTGGATAAATACTCAGATGTGGGCTGTGAGAGAGAAGGGGGTCATTTAGAAAAAATAATCAAGGGTTTATGATTCAGAATTGAGGACCTTTAATCTATTTATTTTCAGAGCTAGTTATTAATTATTTTGCTAATTTATTAAAGTGTTTTGTGAACAAAAACTTAAAGACTCAGGTGTTTCTGTCTTCTTGAACATATTACAGTATCACAACCACGGAGGCAATAACAGAGAAACTGAATGAGGCAAGAACTCAGGACTGAAATATGAGGAGAGAGAGATAATCACCTGGTTAAATGTTTATTTCATCTGTTGAGCCTGTAGCTACAAATCAAAGGTGGGAATTCCAGTTCATGAGGACCAGTATCCTGAAGCTGTTCAATGTGGCCTTTGTTCCAACGCACCTGAATCAAGTAACAAATATAAACTCACCTTTATAAGTAGTGTCTTTACAGAGCAACAAGTTAATGGTAACAATCAAACTGGTTCCGCAGATGTAAACATGGACCAACAGCCTAATGAATGATTGTTAGTGATCTGAGGATTGCTTATTGTTCCAAGAAGGCTGAGTCATGCTAGCAATAACAGCATTTTAAGAAGGGATCAATTGGACCTGAAAGCCTTTACCCCCATTAAATGAAAGAGAGTTTCTTTGTATAAAACAGCTTCCTTTCCCTCACTCCCAGACCATCTCTCTCTATCCAAGATGAAAACATCCTCATGCCTGAAAGCGAGACCACTGGTCTGCAGATGAGTTTCAACTTCTAAAGCTTGGCTTGATGATGTTGTTCTTTGAAGCTGGACCATCCTTTTAGCCAGTAGCTGTTTGGTTTTCACCAAAGTTTAAGTGGTCACATTTTTTTTATGTTTTGTAAGTTTATTCTAAACAGGATCTATGTTCTATTGCTGTTCAGAAGTAGTTCAGTTAAAGGTATAGTGGAGGATTTTCTTTTTCCGGGTGGATCATCAAAATAAGTGGTCCTCCTAATTGTCAATCATTCTGGTGATATTTCTATGTAAGGCCGTCCTCATGGCTGTGCTCATCCCTAGGTAGCCATCTTTTTCTTGCAGACTTTTAGTTATATATATGTGGTAAGCTGCAGTTTCAGGTATTCATTTAAGCTCGCCTTTCTCACAGTGGTTCTTTGAAAACGGCCAAGGGTCACAAGACCAGAGTGTTTTTGGGATGTTTTACGAGATGACATACACTGAAAAAACAGGTTGTGTGAGCAATGCAAACAGCAACTTTTAAACAGAGCGTGCACGAGGAGAAATGGTCTCATGCATGCTCTTGCACGTGTTTAATAGGGTTGCGCATGTGCATTTTCTTTTAAAGGTGGAAAAGGGAGGTTCTTTTCTAAAATTCAGGAAACTCCTACCCTATACTTTTAATTTTTGGTAAGTTTGGTAGACCCAGAAAAAATAGAACACAGTAACCTTTTTTACAGCAAAATTCCTACATGTATAAAACACAGGTGAGCTCCCAAAAAGTAAGCAGATTAGCAATAATAGCTCAAGTAGGGAGTAAAAAGCGTAAACACAGAGGTGGGCAGCGCTATATTGATTTTACTTTTTGTTGTTCTTCTGTTTGAGCAGAGTACCTACTGGTGTTCACAGATTTGAGTAAGTAACATGTTTCTTCCAAACAAGCCTGCTGCTTGTGTGTAAATAGAATAATTAAATTAAACTCAGATATTTTGAGTGAACAAACCACAGCAAACTCTAAGAAGCAGAACATTGACTGATTATATGGAGAAACGTGAGTGTTGAGGAACTACTGCAAGACTTCATGTAGTATGAAGCAGGCTATGCTGACATAGCTGCATCCTACCATTAGAGAACCAAAGCTGGTCAAAAATGGAGAAGAAGCTACAATGTTTATCTAAATATAGAAATTATTTTCAAGTCATTTTAATACAGTTTTTATTACAACTGGTCATTTGCCACCATGGTGATTTAGAGACAGACTTAACACTCAATAGAGTCCTTTTCTTACATCTCTCTATAGTGCTTTGTTTTTCAAGGTCTCCAATCTACTGCTCTCACACATTTCTATTGACTTCCTTCTCCTTTATGTAAAGTATTTATGGATAACTTAGATTTTTTTTTTACCCCAAAGTGCAAATGGAGATTTACATCTCATTACTTGTATCTTGTGTGGCCACTGTGTTTAGAAGCTCTACAATTTTAAAGGGCATCACTTTTACAACTTGAGCAGCCTCACAATTTTCCCAATTTATTTTATTTAATTTCTAATAGGAATGCAGTTGGCTTATCATACAACTGGGATCAACAAAAAGAAAGTACAGTTCTAAAACATATTATATATTCCATTTAAACCATTTTTTAGAAATAACATTTGGTTGAAATGGGTAGACCCAACCAAATAAGTACTCATAGAATTTTAATATAAAATTAGAAGAGTAAGTAAAGCTTTTTTTTCCCTCTGTGAAATGTTAAAGAAAGTTTTAAGTGATCATTCCACATAAATGTGTTTCATTTATTTGCCAATTAGGCGTTCTTTATAAAAAGGCATAAAGTCGCTTGGAGATTTCATCTTTGTCATATATTTTGATGTTTTTTTTTTATTTTATTGCATTGACATGTTGCCCTGGGAGACATATACAATGCTGCCCATAACCAAGGAAGCCCATTTCCACTACATGCTGAGAGTGTATTAGTCAGACAGGTGTCAACTTTCTTCTGGTATGATTCAGCTGCGAGGGGTGGAGGTGGTTGGAGTCACTATATTCTCCTGTACAATAAGCCGCAATATAATAGTCTTGTGGATTACTTCAATTGCAGGTGATAACAGACAGGCAGTGGAGCGGAAAGGCCGATACAGGACACCCACTCCTGTGTGGGAAGCCGTATGAATAATTTCTTGTCTGCTTGCAAGAGTGCGGGGGCTGGGGGCCCATGATGGGTTTTGAGGGGAGGGGGAGCTGTTCTGTCACTCAGTTTGACGTTATTGATGCTGTAGTCAGAGCACAAAAAACTGGAAAGATTACTGTAAATGTTCTTACAGTAAATTAAATGTTATGTTATTTTACCTATTGAAACGCTAACAAATTTCCGTTTATTCACTGCCCCAGGTTTGAGCATGCTCAAAGCCGGACACATCTACCAGGTTAATGTTTGTCTGTTGTTGCCGGGAAAGTGTTTCACATTTATGTGTGTCAGTCACAGAAACCTTATCAAGCAGGAGGCCGGAGAGCCGCTCAGGGCATCGTTGTATGCAGGATTCTTTGTCAATGGTGGAATCATGGAGGAAGGTGATACTTGGTTTAAGCATGATTAAATTGACACCCCATAGAGTGTCTCAGATACGTTTTTGTGCTCTTGATACTTTGGCAGCTGCTTATTCAATGCTGTCTCACCTTCAGTCTCACCTGTCATGCTGACATCATTGCTTTGCAATTACAGTGAGTGAGATGGAGAATGCATCAGGCCGGTACTACAGGGAGAAGACCGGGGCCATTGGATCTTTCTGTCTCTTATCTTATCGCTGACTTTTTCTCCTGTCCTTCACTTCTAAAAAAAAATAGTTTTCTAAATTGTTTTCTGCAGTTTTTAAATCTTATTAGTTATATAAGGCCATTTTTTTAGGATATAGAATAATGATTTATATTAAATTCTTTTTAATTTATATACAGTACAAGAGGGCTGCAGAAAGATACATTTTTGCAAAGCAGTGAGATAACAGCCTTTTATATCTTTAGGAGTTACAGTCATGTATATTGTTTAGCTATATGCACATCTATTTAAAAACCTGTATATGTTTGAAAAACAAGACCATTCTCTGTTAGTATTTTAAATGTGTAGTATAGATCAACAACATAACATTTAATTACATTCTATGTTTGCGTTTTCTTGTGATATCAGTTTTTTAGATTATTTTGTATTAAAATCTGAAACAAATACAGAAATCCTTGGATATGATATTAACTCATCTCATGATGTGGGTTATAACTCAACTGAAATAGACATTTTATAGACATCTAAAATGTGTCTCTAATCATAAGCTCTAGAATGTATAAAGGAAAAATTATTCATATTATATGTAATATGTACTTTTCCGGACTTTAGAGCACACCTAACTCTAAGCTGCACCCACTAAGTTTTTAAAAAAACTTGGATCAAATCTCTTCTGAAGTCTAAACATATTATTACCTGTATTTGCTATTATTTTACATTTCATCTGCGATCTAAAGTAATCAAAAGTAGAAAAAAACTATAATTCTCAGTCTTGAAGGAAACTACTGCCTTCTAAGACAGTCTAAGCGACAGCCCTACCCAGCTCTACCCATTTATATCAGGGCCTTGCAGTTACTTTGTTCACCATAAACATATTTTATTTTCATTATTCATACAGTAAAACTGTATGCTCCCGACTCGGCGCTCGGACACTGCTTTATGTTTTTATCTTTGTCTGGACAACCACAATGTTTAAGGTTATTATAGCAATGTTCAGCAAATCATATAGTGCAACGTCACTGGAATGCGCAGGGCCCGAGCAGATCTCTTAACTCTTCTGGAATGACCATGTACCATATACCAGTATCAGGTATTGCTGGCTAACTAAGACCTCAAAGACTCCCCATTCCTAAGGGGCGGACCTGTTCTTCCGATTCAATTTGCATGTTTTCTAAGCCAAAACAATGCTTTGTTTGCGCTACTCTATAAAGCTTGGAACTGAACAGTAATTCTGAGATTTTGAATTGAAAAAGCTTTCTGGATGGGAAGCAAAACATCTTCTGACTTGGAAAACAAAGTCCAGTGGATTATTTTTATTTAACTTTTTTGGAATGACTATGACTTGGATAGGACCTTGAAATTATACTAGATGAATGATGTAGTCTGTAGATTATTTTAAGGCCTAATAGCGAGAGAGATCATGGTTCTCAGCTCCCAAACCTCAGAGCAAAGAACAAGTTGAAAGTCTGTAAAGGTTGAGTCCAAAGAGATTACTGGTCTTGGTTTATGTGACTTTAATGTAACCTGTCCTTATCTATGACTTGCTCTTTAAAAAAAAAAATTATGCTCATCCTTTTCTATTACAGCAAACACATATGCAAATTAGAGATGGACATTTGATATAGTATAATGAAGACACACCACCTTAATAACATCTTGTTTGTTTCATACATGTTTGTCTTAAAATCAATTTTCCCACCAGCTGGTGGATACATGTTTTATGTTAGTTTCATACTGTATGCTCATATTGCTAGGTTCCTTAAAAAAAAAAAGAAAGAAATATTGGTCTCCATAGTCATCTCTGAACATCCAGCAATAAAAAGAATAACTTCCTGAACATCTGCTCTAAGATCAGAGCTCTGCAGGGATATTTTTGTGTTTGTAGTTGCTTGAAAGTTTAGAGTTCATGCTCTGTGGCATATTTACTATTTACATAATTCAGATTCAGACTCTATTTATTTTCATTTTGGTCTCACACACATTCCACATTTGTGTCCAGCCATGTGGTTTCCCTTCATTTTGGCCTTTTGCAACAGTTTAAACAGCCAAAACCTACAAAAGTTTATTTCTAAAACTGATTTAAAAGATGTAGGATTTTTTATTATAAAAGGTTAGATGTCTCTTTAGTGATGTATACGGGAGAATGAACAGCTAAGAATGAAAAGTAGCATAGTGATCTTTGTTTATGGCTGTGTTGGCCACACGTGAAGCTTTGCATGGGAGCATTTCCTGCTCTGATTCATAATCTGCACCTGTTTGTGTAAATCAAGATGCTCTTAATAGAAGATATCAGATAAACCTGGGGCTTCATACTTCCATCATTTTAAATATTATTTTCCTGTTCCCATAATAGCATGTTATCCTTTCCCTAGTTGATATATAAACCGCTGCTCTCAGCTGTAATTTACAGCAAATTCCCTGAAAACTAAACATCCTTCTGTCCTCAGGTCTGCAACTCTACCAACATTTATTTCTATTTTAAACACATTCCAAGAAAAAAAAAAACATTAAAAACAAAACAAAATAACCAAAACAAACTAGAAAGCCCTCTTAACAGGAAATGTCTAAGTAATACTCATCCTCTACATCCAAAAGATGTAGTCAGAGAACATTTGATCAGATTGGAAGTTCAGATCTCTAGTATTAATAATAATGGAAATAAAAAAGCAAGCATTGTAATGTTCATATAATGCAAAGGACTTGGTGTATTTTGAACAAGTGGGAAACCAACTACTGAATCAGAAGTAGATTCCTGGCCAGAATCATAGCACCTAGTGTATTTTTAGAATATAATTTTATAAAATCTTCGGAAATAAATGCAGACAATAATATTTTAAATCAACTGAATTGAGAGAATAAACAAATAAATTTACTTTAAAACACTTCAATAGCTATAGATATGTGTTCCATAAATGATGACTTTGTTCATCTTTTTTAATGACCATTTTCAATGATTGTTTTGCCATAGAGCTAATGGAAACTTATTTCAGGCTTTTCTTTTTAAGGCTTCTTATTAAAGTTAGCAAATATAATCTTCACTTAATGTGTTTCTCTTTCTTTTTAGAGAGCAGAATCTGCCAGTAGCTGCCTGGTTTATTTCAGGATATCCCAGCTGTTACCATTACTTTCACTCCATGCGCCTCACCGATATAAGAAAGGGTCACAGCCTGAACGGCTTGAGGGATTTAGTAGGAGAAAAAGACTGAGCACTGTTTCTGGGGTCAAACTGTTAATGGTTTAAATTAGGACCTCTGCTTCTGTACAAACATGCAGCAATTTCAGTCACAAAGCAAATATGCATTATATAAAAATGTGAGAAAACTAAGAAAAGTATTTCATTTTATTTATGCATTATTCATTTGATTATTATTTTTCATTTTTTATTGTTCAATTTTACTTTTCATGTCTGAAACAAAATAAATTACATTTTATGTTAATGTGTTTTGCTTGCTATGACCTAAATTACAACACATCTTATTATCTGATTGGAAATGTTCAACTTTAATAAAATAGACTGACTTAATTCGTTTCATCAAGGTACTTTACAACACAATTAAACCATATTTTAGAAATCTGAGTAGGAGATACTTCAACTAATAGCCTATTGTAGGGCTGCATTTATTGCTGTCTCCTTATCAGAGTTTTTAGACTCTTACTTTAAGGAAGAACAGTAAGCAGTTTTCCAATTGTTTTGAAAATAGAAAGTAAACTTGTTAAGATTGGGCGACATAAGCATTGAAGAACCTTCCATGAACAGTTTCCGTTTTCTTTGGAAAAAGGAAATGTCACGGACAAATTCTAAAAGCTTTGTCATAGTGCAACAACTCGAAATCTGCTGCTGAAGTCAGCATCTGCTCCAGAGATGCATATCAACAAAACGTAAAAACCTTTTCAATTTGTTTTTAAATTAATATTAAAGATAGACAGACTTATCAAAACATTTCTATACAATATAAAATATTTCTCTCTACTGGAAAATCACAAAATCAACGTCTCTAATCTTTCTTGGCATCACAAGATGAAAGTCATATAAAACCCAAATAGGGGACTATCCTATCTCAAAAGCGAGTCTGCCATGGGACTGCAATTAATATCAATTTTAAAAGTGCATAAATTAGCATAAAATTTAAGATTTTTTGCATGGTCAGATTATCAGGTAAACATTATTTGGTTCACAGCAGCTTTTAATTTAAATACATTCATGTCTGGTGTCTTTCATGGGCAGCATATTGAGCCTCTGAAGTTTATTTCAAGGACCTTAAGATTAGTTTATTTGCCAGCAGCAGAGAAGTAATAAGACGGAGGTTGTTCCCTAACTACAGTCTGGCTGAGCTTGGCCCTATGTCTTGTGTTTGCACCCAGCAGGCAGCATGTCACAGCAGAATCTCTGTGTGTGGCCTCATTGTTTTGTCATCATTTCTTATGTGTTTAGAGACTGTCCGCAACAATCGCACCACGGTGTGTCATCCAAATGTGAAGAAACCCCACACATGGACTTGTGTCCTCATCTTTTTTTGGATGTAAATATTTGCAAACACACAAATATGAATATACACATCAAGATATGCTCATAAATTCACCTATTTTTGTTTATGGTTTCAGCATCTTTGGATGATTTAATAAAACGGCATAAAGATATTATAGCTGTGGTTACATATGGGGCGGGAAGATCTCCCACTTAATACAGTGACGGTGTCAGTTGCTGCTTTCTATGTTGCAGTCAAATTCAAGCATTTCAAAGCAACACCTGAGCTGTTTCCATATGATGCCAGTTTCAGCAATGGGTGGCGGTGGTGGTGGGGAGAGGATGGCAGGACATGGACGGTTGTCTTGCTAATGGGACACTTAGACGTCTGGGCTTATGTCATTCAGTCCCAGTGAGCTGCATCCAATCACTTCTCTACTGCAGGGACCCAGCTCCGCGACAATCGATCTGCGGCTAGCCTCCACCCCGGCGGTCATGGCGCAGGCAACCGGAGCCGTCAGGGTCCTAAGGCATCCCTCTTATTGTCTACCTCCCCCCCAGCCCCAACACACATATAGCAACCCCCCACCCCTCCCAACATGAACGCACACACAGGAACACACACTCAACCTACTGCTTTCTGAAGCTCCTGGCCTGACCTTGATCTGCCTCTGGAGAAAGCAGTCAGAGAACTTTGTAACTATATTATGAGAGCTGAAAACACAGACAGAGACAATTCACCGCTCAGGTAACTTGAGGAAGATGGAGTGAATGTTAAACCAAAGTCAAGATTGATGTGTTTATGATTTATTCCACAGAATGCATGAGAAGGAATCAGCATAATACCAAGATCAAGAGAATAAAAGGTCTGAAGGAGCTCTGAGCTACAGATCCTTTAAACAAAAATATGACTTGATAAAGTTGATATATCCTCTGTGCTGAGAAGATGTAGTTTTTATTCATAAATAAAAGAAGACAATATTTCCTTAAACTGTGTATTGTGTTTTATAGTTGAGTCAACAAAGTCAACAATGTTGAAAATCTATAGAACCTAAGGGTTTTCACAGTTATTTCTACTGTAGAGAAAAAGAAAATCCTTAAATTAAGAAAACCCTTTGGATGCGTCAAAACATTTCTGACCATCTTTTTTTTTTAGTTTTGATAACTGTTTATATTTCTTCTTATCATTTGAGATATGAAAGCAAAAGCCTGCTAAGGTTACACAAAAAGCTTTTTATAAAAATGTTTTGGCAATGTCTGTTATTCCAAAATTAGTCACTCGTATACATTCAAATGAATAATATTTGATCAATTTATAGACCTTGAATATGTATTTGAGATCAACATTCAAAAGAAAGATTTGACCTTAAACAAACTCAATATGAACCTCAAAGAAAGGGAAAATGAAAAGTGCAAAAAAAGGTTGATTATTTTCCAAACTTCAAAAAGTAAAATGTGATAATGCTAGAGAAATGTGCCTAAGCAACTTTTTTATGCTATAGCTTAAATTATTTGCCCACTCTGGCCTCTCAAACGTTTACAAACCACTAAGATTGTGAGGACATCTCTTAGTTAGAGAGCTTCCATTTTTAGTTCAGAACTTTTGCTAGGGCCTTCCAAAACTTTATTTGTATTATAGAAAGTTGTCTGGGAATGGTTTAAAATCTATGCACTGTGTTTTCTATCTGAGAAAAGGCCAGATAATCAAAATGGTGAAGCCTTGTGTTCTTACCTTTACAACCATGACCTCACAGTGGAGACACAGCTTATCTGACTTGCTTCAAATTTGGTCCAAAGTTATTCACAGTTTGCTTTCTTAGCAACCAACAACCACAGCAGACAAGATAAAAACATGCCTACGTCTTTCATCCTCTGAGTTTCACAGTAAAGACTGGAGCCATCACAGACTGAGTGAAATCGGTATTCTCTTTCTACGCTGTCAAAGAGCCAAAAACAGCATACTGTAGGAGCTCCTGGCTCATGGTGATTTTTTCCCTCAAGAGAGAATACAGCCAGCAGCCCCCTCAGACATGCTGCCATTTGAAGACCATTCAGACCTACTAACTTTGCTGCTTTTTGGAAATCCCTCATACTCATCTAAATAGTTCTTCTGAATGAAGTGGTTTGGGAATCAGAATGGTAGGAATAGGGAAAAACGCTGGTCAAAAGGTGGTCATTTTACTGTCCTTGATGTATTTATACTGTATTTTAAAGGCAGAACTGAAATAATAATAGTAAAAAATGACCAATACAGGATTTTTTATTATTTTCTCATCAGTCTAACAGATCCCTATGTCCTTTTAAGGGGCTAATTATTGAAGCAAATATTACTTTTTATTTTCCCATCTACATAACAAATGCAAACAAAGGTAATGTTCTAATACAAGAAAAAAACAAAACAAAAAAAATTAATAAATATTGGCCAGCAGATATATCAGTCAACCTTTCACTTTGGAGTTTTATGTATATTATGTAGTGAAGTACAAACACAAATATTATGTTTACCCATTACACTGTCAAATAATCTAATGGGACTTCACACTGAGTTAATTCACGTTTGTCAGTCATTTATTTACATTAAACTCATTCCCTAAACCATAGGTAATACACTGATAGTGTTCTTATACATATTAACGGTTTTCCTGGAAATACCTGTACACCATCTGTAGATTGTATGTGTGTGTCTCCACTGGTGAATGATAAGATAGGGAGAAAGATCAAATATCTACACAGAGTTACATCAGGAAAGGAATTTTTTATAATCTTAGTGGGTACTTGAAGAAGAATATGCTTATCACCTGCTGAAAAGTTACTTTTAAAGGGTACATTTAATCTGACAGGCAAGCCTCACCAAAAATTCTAATTAAATAAATATGACTGCACATATACATATTCATATATATAAATTCTGACCGTATTAAAGAAAAAAAAATGAAAAAATTAAACTGTTTTACCAGTTTACTGTTTGTATAAAAGCTCTATGAAATGCTTCAAGGGGTCAAAATACTTGTTTGAAAACACCAAACAAATAGGCATCTCATACCCATGAAGATATCTCAACTGCTCACCAGCATTGACTTATTGCAGGGGAAAAAATGAGTACTTCTCTAAATATTTGCAATGAGTAATTGAACTCTTTTAATTTGTTGCTCCACTGTCTCTTTCCCTGTTTTTCTCTCCCTCTGCCTTATACACAAATACAGCAGGCAAATACTTTGAAATACAGGATGTGCATCTTCAGTATTCTACAAACTGGAGTTTGTTTTTGTCTACATGCAACACTGAAAAAAACCATATTCGAAAGCTGCGTCTGCAATCACGCTATCTCAATAATGGTGTTGTTTATTCAAATCAAAACACGGACGGAGAGCACACTGAGCGCCTGGTGGGGCTTGTTTGCCGTTTGCTTGTATTCTAATATCTACTTTATGCAGAGCTGTACTGACACACTGTGTGTGGTCCACTTTGGTCCAGACTGTTGAACGAATAGCCACAGTGGTGGCGTTGTTGTCTTTTTGACTTCATCTTTCAACACCGGTCAGTATTGCTTATAATAAAACCAGATTATGAAAACATTCTTGAGACCTGACATGCATTGACAAATTCAAATATCAACAAAGAGATATGACAAAAAAGGCACCTAAAACACTCTGCCAATGCTTGTGTAAACAGTACATGAATTCAAAGTTATTCCTACATTTTTTGTCTATATTTCATCATTTGATTCTTGAGGCCTCTCTATAAACAGCTGGAATTCCCATGAGTCAACCAAGATGGGGTTTTCCAGGTTATTCTTGTCTCTCTGTGTTTCTTCAAAACTCTATCTTAAAATCTTTTGGTTTCCATTTTGATCAAATTTCTTGTCACAGAGCTTATTCACAAACATGAAAGGACAACAAGGAAACATTGGGAAGATGCATTAAAATCACCAAATGAAGGAGGAAATTTAACAATACATTGCCCCTACCACTTAACACACTCACACACACATATTCAAGAAGAATTCAATTATAAAAAATGTATAACTTTAATTACACAATACAGTTATCTACTGCCTTTAAGGGTAAGTATGTGTAAACATGTGCTGTAAACAGTTCATTCACATCTCGGGTTTTTTATAAAGTCTAGAGCTAAACCACATACAAATTTAGCATGTCTTTCCCTTGTTTAGGTTTGGTCCTGAGAACAGTTACAGGTGTATGATTATCCTTGAGAAATTTTAGGTCCAAGACCCTTTATCGCATAAAAATCTTTGAATAATTTAATTAAACCAAAATCACCTTCACAAATACTGTTTTTAAACAGTATTGGATATTCCATTCATCATTGAAGAGAAAAAGCAATTAAATATCTTACCTGTTTTTAAGTAAAAAAAGAAAAAGTTAGTACCAACCTTTGTGGTAGCAACTACCAAAGAGGTTTACCTTGACTTCAAATTAGTCTTTTATGGTTGCTGTCAAGGAATTTTGGCCAAAATGTTTTATTTGAGCCACATTACAATGTTTTTCCACTCAAGGCTTTAATTACCACTAATTTTAAGAGGTTTTTTAAGCTAATAAAGGGAGTTTGACTATTGTCCCACATAACTGTTACTGCTTGAATTTGTAACTGGTCCAAAATAGGATTCTCCCATAGCTGTTTTTGTTGTTGGTTTTCAAAAGACACGTTTTCATGGTCTTATCAAAGAGGAAAATTTCACTTCTTTCTTGCCTTCCAGGGTCCTCTAACATCCCGATTATCCCTCTGATGGAAAACTGCAGGCCATTTTCCTGCTTATGGCTCCTTCCCTGGAGAAACATCGCACTATTGTGGGTGCTAATCATGTTGAGCGGTTTAGTCTTTCATAAACAAAGTGTAAAAATTAGGGCCACACTAACAATCTGGTAATTCAGTAGCGACTAGCGGACGTTGCTGTTATTCCAATTCAGGGCGGATTATGAATGCGTGTGCAAAGCTGTTGCCCTCTTAATGACGGGTCTGTGATATTACAGCTGCTCACAATTAGCCGGGACTATCCCCCAGTCCCCACAGCTCCCCTATGTAAATAAACGGTGGGACCGGGGAGGCTGATCGCAGTAAGCACTGAAACAACACGGCTGATTTGGACATCTGGTGCTGTAATAGAAATGTGTCTTCTACACTTTGACGTAACGAATAAGGATCTAAGGGTTTTAAACGCTGTGTGTGTGTAGAATGATCCTCCAGTGTACCTCAAAGGTCATTGTTTGAAGAGGGATTGTCAGTTTATCAACCTTCCAGACCACTAAGGTCTTCTAGCCTAATCTGGATACCAAGAATCAAACATGGAGAAGCAGCATTTAGTTCCTCTAGTCCACTTATCTAGAACAAACTTCCAGAAGACTGTAAAGAGGATAAAAGAGAAGTTCTTTTAAGTCAACATTAATATACCATTTGTTTTGAAAGACCTTTGACTGTTAAACCGTTAACTAAGGTATTACTAGTTTAAGTTTCTGGTCCAATGGTTTTATTTACTATATAATACATGCTTTTATCTTGTTTTTATTCTTTACTATTATTCTGATGTTATTTTGGTTATATTTTACTGTTCAATTCATGAAAAGTACTTTAAAATGTCTCTGATGTTTTGCTTTAATTTCAGTTTTAAAAGTCATAGCCTGAGATGGGCTGTAGGGCTGTCAAATAAGTGAGAGTAAAAGCTTTTTTAGTGGCACCAAGCCTTCAGATTAAAGCAAAAGCAAAACATATGTATTTGAAACGGAGACATTTTATAAAGACTGATAATTCCAGGCCAAGAATACTCAAATACGGAAATATAGATCCAACCATCCATCCATTTTCTGTCACTCTTTATCCCTGCTGGTGTCGCGAGAGGTGCTGGTGCCTATCTCCAGCAGTGTACGGGTGAGAGGCGGGGTACACCCTGGACAAGTCGCCACTATATTGCAGGGCAACATAGAGACAAAGAGGACAAACATCCATTCACGCACAAACTCTCATCTAAGGAGAATAGGGTTAGGTACTGGATGAGGCAATTAGAGGAGTTTCTCAGAGAGCAATCAGTGAACTTTGTGAAATTTTATTATAATTTTTTATTCAGAGAGAGTGATAATCTGTGCTTTCCTGCATTATCCCTCACTGTTTTTGCAAGGCTCAAAGAGGATCTCTGTGTTACTTTATCCATTTTCTATCCTTTCAGACTCATATCTTAGGTAAAGTGTTATGTTTTTATAAATGTTTTATTGATTATGAGATTTATATTGTATTTTACCTTAAAGTGGATGTGTTTTACTTTTCAACCACATGTCTCTTCCTGTCTGACCCATGAAATTGCAGCTGAATGGCTGCGTAGTCCCACTATAATAGAGCTGCGGTCTTTCTCAGTCAGAGCTACAGAAGCACCTTTGCAGAAAAACATGTGGGTTGTTTTCCCCATTGACTTTCAATGAGCACTAAATGCCACAAACTCATACGAAACAATTTTCTGACGGATCGGATCCAAAATTGAATTCAGTGTGTCCAGAGCTTAAATTGGATAGTTTATATTTCTTAAGCCATGGTTTTGTGAATTTGGACCTGCAGTCAAAATATATACTGCAGCAAGTGTGTAGAAAAGTGAAAAAAGTTCCTATTTTTTTCTGTGGGTTACGACACTCTTATAGTTTATGTCCATGAGCTTTACAGGAGTTTGTTTTTGATTTTATAGCAACAATGTCGATGTTTATCCTAGATAAGGTTTACTGACAATTGTATAATATAACTTCAAACCAACAAATGTATTTAATCTACTGAAGGAAATTAACATTCCAACTCGAGTGGTTTTAAATAACAAAAATTAGCTAAAATTCAAGATTCATATGACCAGCTGTTAGCTTCAAAACACTCAGAGGATTTAAATTCTCTACATATTCTCTCTGATTTAACATCTGCTAACTGTTGGTACTGATTTTATCTTCAAAGACCCTCAGTTTTAAAATCGGAACCATTCCTTTAGCAGGTGTAAGAAAATGAACTGAATGGTGCTTCCATGTTTAATTTACTTTCCAAAAGTGTTTTCCATAAAGAGGTTTCTTCCTATATTATTCAGTAAGGTCTAATAAACACGATTTTTTCAGTACTCATGTACAAAGTTTGTGGTGCAGAGTATGATCGTGCTCTAAACTAACAAGAGTGATTTGAGTTTTTCCAATGTTTCTCTTCATCCAATCTCTACAAGATTTTGAAAATAATTGCTTCTCTTTATCCGTCTCCTAAGTGTTCTCTTACACCTCCGATACTCATCTAGGTCACTCGAGCCAGAGATTTTTGCCAAAGCTTCTCTCCTTCACTCCGGTGATCAGTAATCAGTCTGCTTTGATGCATAGTTGTGTAACCTTGACTTTCAAGATAAAGTTGCACCTATCCATTGGAAAGGTCAGGACCAGATGTTAATTAACCAAGAGGGAAATGAACTAATGGGGGTTTTCGAGTGGCATTTAACGAGACATCTAATCCAATGGAAAGAACAGTCACAGTATCACGTTTTTTATTTGGTGTACAGTTCCTGAGCTCTTTGAATGCAGACATGAATGTAATATCAACAGGTTTGATAACAATAGACTTCCATAATCAGTAGCATTGTACAAAACTTATTTATATTTTTAAATATACCATTACAGCTGATTTTTGTTTTCCCTGCACAGTATAAAAAATAGCGTTAAACATTTAAACTAAATGTAGAAAAAAAGAAATGCCCCAGTAATTTATTGCATTTTCCTACCCGTCATTCTTAAGTAATTCCTCACAGAACACAGACAAAACACTTTGGTTTATATTTATGGAAATTAAACATCAACTGTTTGTAGAGGAAGCCTGGAGAGCAAGCACACAAACTCCAAAGAAGGCAAAGGAAACCCACATCCTGTTATCTGTGACTAAAGTACCATATTAATAGCCGTTAATGTTCCCTAAACCCCCCAATTAACTTCAAACTGTGACTGCCACTTTGTGTGGTTTTGATCACATATCTGCCTGAGCGGTCATGACTGTCGTCGTATAGCTCCTTGCATATGTGTTTGTATATGCAGGCATTTACACAGAGTGAGCACAGGCTTTCAGAGCTAACGTGGCATGCAGGGTACATGTCCTCAACAGGAAGCTGGCAGTTTTACAACACCAAAACTTTCAAAGGGTATTGAGTGAGTTCAGCTAACTACAGGTGATGCTCTGATTAGCATGAAGCCAAATGGAGCATCTCCTGTTCTTTCTCCTCCTGTGAATCCTATCAGGTTCAAATATATGCCTCTATTTTGCAGTTTTACCCTGCTTGACAGGGACATGCACCTTATCCAGTGAGTCCTCTAATGTGTTTGTAATGTCACCCATTTCTGTCTTTATCTCAGTGTTGCTGCCCTTCTGCGGATCACGTTTCCCCTGTGGCTTTGCGTGCCCAACCCTTGTATCACCATCTGGTCTATATTGGGGGCTGCCACTGTCATCTGTCGACAATTACTGTCACCTGCACACTTTGCAATACGATAAACACTTGCTGTTACCAGTAGCTTGGTGCAGTATTTGTATATATATAT
>NW_015150724.1:164654-167195 GCF_000732505.1 Cyprinodon variegatus | reverse complement strand
TATATATATATATATATATATATATATATATATATATATATATATATATATATATATCATGTCCAACAATGAGACGTTGCTGAGTTTTTAGTTTTCTTGACTCAACGTTACAGGCCTCTGACAATTACTTAATTGTTTGGATTATTTCTGTGAGTGCAAAAGTTATGGCTGGCATACCCTGTACTTATTTTTACCCTCTCTGGGATGATTTTCCAGTCGTGCGAGAATATTTGGGATTAGGCTGACTTACAGCCTCATCGTGTGTCCTGTGTTATGTCATATACAGGCAGTAACGAAGGGTGATTATTCTCTCACAACCAATTCCCAATCACGAACTGTATGATCTGGTAGAAATCAAATATATTGAAAATTCAGTCCGCCCTCTTGTAGTGATAGATTACATTTACCTTGTGTCACCATCCACTGCACATGTGCAAACAAGGGAATTCTTGGTTGACTGTCTTGTGTTGACTGTCTTATTCTGTCAACATTTGTCTTCTGGATTGATGATTCTGACAAATGCCATCTCTCACTACTGAGTCCGATGTGTGGTTTTTGGGTGTACAGTGGGAGCAGTTCGATAGCATTGGAGTGTCTAGCCATACAGTGTAAGAGCATTTACATGAGCTAGGAAATTTAAAAACCTAAGTTTTCGTCATATAGTTGGAAGTGTTGCTGAATACAAAGATTGAAAATATCGTGCAGTGTATGCCTGCCATTATTAATTACATAAAACATACAATTGAACTTTAATAATAATTTAACTTTATTAACCTCACACTGGAGAAATTCACCTCTGCATTTAACAAATCCCCTCGGGGAGCAGTGGGCTGCCACTCTGCAACATCCAGGGAGCACTGTAGGTTTAAGAGTCTTGCTCAAGGATCCAAAGTACAACAAACTAACTTGTTAGCCTTTCACCGCTCTGAGGACAAAGCTGTAAACAGGTCATGGTAACATAACAATGTTAAATACTCAGAAAAATTTGTATTTTTTTTTTTACTTGTTTTTAACTTTTTTTCCATCTGTTCTCTGTTTTTTTATGTCCTTTAAAAACAATAGAATTTACATCTCTAAACTAGAGGCTGATAAAACTAGAGCAAATAACCTAACAGAACCTCAACAAAATACAAATTAACCATTAATGTTGGCTGATCTTTTAGTCAACAAAATATTGTTGATGTGACATCATTGTCTGTGACTTGTCAGCCTGTTGTATAAATTTAAGTCCCCGAAGTGTGTACCTCCGTTTTTATTATTAAACAGGAAGTATTGCAAACTTCCTGATTTTGTTGCAACATTTAGTGAGAGATCAAATTCTTCTCGTGTGAACATCTATTCCCTTTTGGTTACTCATATGAAATTATTGTTACCGTATTACTTTTCTTATCAAGCAGAGTGTGCTAGTAAGGAAAAGCTTGGAACCCCAGTTGTCACTCTTTTCATAAATGCAGTTACATCCAGACAAGAACTGAGCAGTGTGGTAATGGTGTTTGTTTGGTTGCTGTAGGTTTCTAAGTGGATCATGAAGCATTTTTACAAAAATATCTCTATTGGGTCACATTTGCCAGTCCTAATATTACAATAATGATGAAGGTTTGGAATCATGACTTCCAAAAACATATTAACTTAGTTTTTAGTTCAAAGCATTTTCATAGTGTCATTGGAAAACACATTACTCCCTACAGCATCCATTGCAGTAATATGTATATACTCAAGTAATTTCTGACTATACACCCTATAACTACTTTATTACCAGTGCAACACTGCATACACCCTGTCACTTGTGCAAGTGCATAGATCCAGTATATTTTTGTGCCTTTCCAGCTATCAACGATTACATGGAGAAAAAAAGAAAAGAAACATCATTTACTAGAAAACTAGGTAACGTTTTCCACATAGAAACTCTTTCTAAATTTCACTCAACAAAATAAAAGTTGATTTTATTTACTAAGAAGAGTTGATATAACAAACAGGCTCAAGTAAATTTTTCTACCAAATTTCTCTTAACTTTTGTTCATAAGGAGAATCTAGAGGAGCCAATTCAATTAACAGTCATGTTTTTAGGACTGTTTTAGGGAGAACAGGCAAACTCTGTGCAGAAAAACCTGAGCTAGGAATTGTACCCAGAACCTTTTTACTGCAAGGCTATAGTGGTACAAACTGTGGTACCATGCCACAAGCAAGTAAATAATATTTTCTATTTCTGACCAAGTACACATTACTTGCATCTGTTAAATCGGGAACTTATTTATTTGACTTTTAAATTTTTTTGTTAATGCTATCTGGAAAGATTATTTAAATTCTGTTGTCTTCTGATGGATATAGATTTACTAATAATTTTTTAGTAACACATTAAATAAAAGGTGTCATTTTAAAGTTAAAGAACTTCCATGACTATTTGCAGAACATTTTTACAATAAAACCTGGTTAATATTTACAGGACCAAAAAGTCACTTTTTTCAGTAGCTATTCAGGCTCACTGATATTGCGGCACCTTCAAACAATCTGAAATGCTGAAGTGTGGACAGCTATTTTTTT
>NW_015150724.1:160062-164164 GCF_000732505.1 Cyprinodon variegatus | reverse complement strand
AAAGTTGATTTTATTTACTAAGAAGAGTTGATATAACAAACAGACTCAAGTAAATTTTTCTACCAAATTTCTCTTAACTTTTGTTCATAAGGAGAATCTAGAGAAGCCAGAACAGGCAAACTCTGTGCAGAAAAACCTGAGCTGGGAATCGTACCCAGAACCTTTTTGTTGCAAGGCAATAGTGGTACAAACTGCAGCATGATGCAACAAACAAGTAAATAATATTTTCTATTTCTGACCAAGTGCACATTACTTGCATCTGTTAAATGGGGAACTTATTTATTTGCCTTTTTAATTTTTTTGTTAATGCTGTCTGGAAAGATTATTTAAATTTTGTTGTCTTCTGATGGATATAAATTTACAAATTATTTTTTAGTAACACATTAAATAAAAGGTGTCATTTTAAAGTTAAAGAACTTCCATGACTATTTGCAGAAATTTTTTACAATAAAACCTGGTTAATATTTACAGGACCAAAAAGTCCGATTTTTCAGTAGCTATTCAGGCTCACTGATACAGCGGCACCTTCAAACAATCTGAGATGCTGAAGTGTAGACAGCTATTTTTTTTAATTTGTTTATTTTTAATTTTTCCAACTGACAAAGATATGACATTTTTCCACCACAGGTAAGCACACCCTTAATTGTATTAACTTTTTACAAATTATTTTCAAAAAGTCTAAATTATCCCTTTAATATTTACAACAATCTACTACTTCCCCTGTTTGTCATTAGTGCTATAAAATTCAGGTCAAGGCACTAAGGAATTCCCATAAACATGTTTATGTGTCTAAATCACTGACCTTTGCTTGTACAGGAAATCCATCTTTGCTGATATGCTGTATCTCAGTGATAAATACTTCCCTTCAAATATTTATAATAGGATCTAGAAAACCACAAGAACATAATAGTTTAAATTAGGCCCATCAAAGCCAAGAGCTTGTTAGACGAGAAACGATTTTTGAAGTTTATGATACTTGTTTCACACACTGTGGTGGGTTAAAGATAAGAGGGGGTGGGAGAAAACCCCCAGAGTCAAGGTGGCAATCATAATAATTTAATGATGGCTCTTTCCTCTCTGAAGTAAATCCCCCACATCAAGAGAAAATCATTTTCCTTCTCTTCCAGTGACTTAATTAGTCCCTATGTCTGCATGTGACCGACAAAAAGTCACATACAAAGACTGGAATTTTTTTTTAATTTGTTTAATACATGTTGTTAGTTTTGTATGAGTGGTTGTAAAGAGGAAATATACAGTATTTTCCTGTTATACTACTTTTAGTTTGTTTTGTCAGTTATATGCTGTGAAAATTGACTAACGTTGCTTTCTATAATATATGATCACTGTGAAATAATCCAATCTTGTCATGATCTTGGCACTGATGGCTAATTTTGCTAATTTCTTCCACCTGCTTAGCTCCTCCCAGCGCTCATTGTCACTCATCAGATCCACCTACTCCTTTTTCCTAACCTGCCTGTTCCCAGCCATCAGTGCCAGATTATTTAAGCAGTGTGTGAGAGTTTTCAAGCTAAACTGTGTGTTTCTGATTACCTGATCCTGACTAGTTTCTGCCTCTGGACTTCTGAGGTCTGGTTGCCCCTGTTCTGCTCTGTTTGCCTGAACTGTTTCTGGACTGTTACCTAGATTGGAGGTAACCGTCCAAAAGCTTCGAAACCCCTTTGGCACCTCTTGGACCTCTGATCTTCTGGCCTGTAAAACCTGCTCCTGCTTCTACTCTGGCTTTGGATTATCCCTCCAACTTCTTCTGCTCTTCCATGTGTGCTGGCCTCTGCTCGTCATTCTGCTCTGCTTTTCTCCTTGAACTCTGGGGGCAGCTCCCGCCGCAACTGCAGCACAACAATCATTCTAGATACCACTCCTTCGTCTGGGCACAGACTGAACATTAAAGGAATAGTACACCCAAAACATGATTAGCCTTCATTTTCTACTCACCCCCATGCTGAACAACACTCTGGAGTACTTTTTTGATATCTCAAATGCATCTGGAGATCTGGGAGGCTTCTTGCTGTCTGCTGACATTCAAATAATGGAGGTCTATGGCGCCCGAGACAGAAAGGTCCACAAAAGTCCACAAAAACTTGTCAATATTCCTCCATACTGCTCGTCCAATGTAATCCAAGTGTCCTGAGTGGGTAGCATCCAGAATTTACTCGAAACGAAGTCATTTAGAATGTTTTTAGAGCCTAAACAGTAGTGTATAGGATTTCCTAATAGCGCCCCCATGCGCGCTCACGATTCTACGGAAGCCGGCAGACCAAACCAGCGCATTCAGCTCGGCAAAGAACTCATGCTCTTCCTCAACACTGAAGTCCTCAGACATTTTTCTTTCGTTGTTTCTTTCTTTGCACAGGTAAACAGCACATTTCTTCTTCTACGCTTGCATTATCGGCAGACCAGACGCTGAATGCGCACTTTCTTCCGGTTTGGTCTGCCGGCTTCCGTAGAATCGTGAGCGCGCATGGGGGCGCTATTAGGAAATCCTATACACTACTGTTTATGCTCTAAAAACATTCTAAATGACTTCGTTTCGAGTAAATTCTGGATGCTACCCACTCAGGACACTTGGATTACATTGGACGAGCAGTATGGAGGAATATTGACACGTTTTTGTGGACTTTTATGGACCTTTCTGTCTCGGGCGCCATGGACCTCCATTATTTGAATGTCAGCAGACAGCAAGAAGCCTCCCAGATCTCCAGATGCATTTGAGATATCAAAAAAGTACTCCAGAGTGTTGTTCAGCATGGGGGTGAGTAGAAAATGAAGGCTAATCATGTTTTGGGTGTACTATTCCTTTAACCAGGTTAGCGATTCACATGCTAATTAGCATTTCCCGTCTGAGTTTTGTAGTTACTAATCTGAGTTCCTATCTCTACAAAGTATCCAGTGATCCTGACCCAGCTGACATGCAGCCGTATGCTGAGCAATTAATAAACGCTTGTTTTGAAATCCCTCTGGTCTGTCTGCTTGAAATCTGGGTCCTACGGTCTGAACTTCTGACAAGTCAACCTTCAGATTGTTGATTATAATTCCAAAATATTAGATAAAACTTATTCTCAAACTGATTTTCTTTAAGAATTTCTGTTTGATTTATCTGTATAACTTTGATCCTTCTAAGTATTCCCGAATTTAAAAAAAAAGGTCTAGAAACAAAATCAAACCTTTACGTTTCAGTGATGAAAAGTCATGAATATTTGATCCCTGTTTGTTTGAAGTCGAAGCATACAACTTTGAATGGAGTTGGATTAACTGTGAGCCTCAGCTAAGGCCGGTATCATAAAAATAGGGGTTAAATTTGGAAACAAAAAAATGATAAGGTGTAGCAAATTTGAAACTACTACTGTATGATCGAAAATACAGCTGCTGCCAAATTTGTACATTAAACTGTTTCTATTTGATATTTGAAACAGAATTTCATGCTTATTTTCTGATAATGTTAATATACTGATTTAGTTATCTTTTTGAACAAATAAGAATAAATGTTGGAAAACAATTTCAATTTATTTTAGTTTACTAAAGTCCTTAAAGGTATGTAAGGTGATTTTTCTCATAAAGGAAGTGTCCAGATTAATCTAAAATGACTTAATTGATAGCTGGCATTCTTGCACTTACACTGAGAGTATCCCAAAAGAGATACTCTCAGTATCTCTTTTGGGAGATATTTCGATGCTGACTTGATTTTGTGCTTGTTATCATATTGCTACGCAACTGAAGTTCCAGTAAACTAAATGTCACAAAGTAACAGCCTGACATTCTCCTTCACAAAATATGACTTTTTCAGGCTCTGAAAGGGCAAATGTGGCCCTGATTATCACAATAATCTGTGTGTGATGTTTTCTTTAGCTCTGACTGTTTTTGTTGTATAAAGTCCATTATATAGTCCCCACTCTGCAGAGATGGCAAAAGTACTCACTTTCCGTACTTGAGTAAAAGTACAGATACTTAAAAAATACTCTGGTATAAGTGGAAGTACTGATTAAACTTCTTTACTCAAGTAAAAGTAACAAAGTACCGGCTTGTAAATTTACTTAAAGTATAAAAGTAAAAGTAGAAACCACTTTTTTCATGCCGTTGCCTACAT
>NW_015150724.1:130980-158482 GCF_000732505.1 Cyprinodon variegatus | reverse complement strand
TTTTCATAACAATTGAATACCCTCGAGAACATATTGTTGATTGGAGTCCCTTAACTGTCTCCAATGGCTCAGAAGTAGTTGATAATTGTGAGAGGGATAGATGTCTATATGAAATAGTTTACAAAATGAAGCCAGCTGTGTTTTCCTTGCATACTGCGGCTTCCTGACACGCACCATTAAACCTTATTAGCTACTTCCTTAATCTGAGATCCTCCTCACCCCATCTTCCACCCCTCATATTAACATTTTCTCTTCCCCCAACTGAAAATTATTTGCTTTATTGTAGAGTGTCAATGTCCCGTTTCCGTTTTTTTGACACAACGTAATTGGCACTTTAGAATCTAATCATGGACAAGAGCTCTGTGATTGCAGTCTGTTATGCAGAAAATCTTTGCAGATTGTTGATCACTCTGTTCTGTGTGATTCACATTGAGATCTACATTTGTTTTTCTCCTCTTTGATGCCCCCTGTCAGTCATAGCACTTTCTCCCACAGGTCTGCTCTTCATCGCGCTGATCACAAGCTATTAGATTTAAAATGACTCATAAAGAATCAATTACAAATGATAGAGCAGAACAGAGGAATATTACAAGGGATGTTGAGTGATTCGCGAATGCCTCATGAACAGATGCCGGCTGGTGCACATTATTGTTTTACGCAGACATTACTAGAAAGATGCAAGAGATAATTACTGCAGTGTTTTGAAGAGACAATCAGTTCTTAAAATGTAAATGAAAAAATAAAATGCAACTTAAATAAGTATGGCGGCTTGGAAAATAGACAGTTCAGTGTTACTGGCACTCAAACACTGAAAATAAGACACAATGCATCCTGGTGAAAAACAATGTGAGATTACTACTCAGTTAGTTGTTTACCAAAAAAAAGCTAAACCAAAAACTCTGTTTGAGTCACATAGACATAACTGATTGCACTTTATTTCAGATCAGTTACAGAAAAAATGATCAAAGTTGAAAACCATGATGGAATAACTATGTAATTGACATTCCTTCATTTAAACTTTACTCAGTATAATTATTCATATATGTCTGCAGTTATAAAGTGTCAAAAATGTTCACTGCTGATATTTTCTATAGCCAGAGTTCACTGATCAAATGCTCAAACCATCCTAGCTGACTCCATTTTATATTGAGGACCAATAGCTTGAGTCCAATATCCAACTAGAGCTCCTCACTCCATGTTTCTTACTGAGCCCTGCAACTCTGCTGTGGAAGCTTTCTTAATTGGCTTGTATAGTAAATGTTAAATAGCATGTACTTATATAGCCCTTTTTCAAGTCAGGAGACTTGGCCAAAGCTCTTAAAATTACATTCAGTCATTCACACATACTGGCACAGACACATGTATGAAAAGCTGCCCAGAGGCAAACGGACAGAGGCAAGGCTGCTGTACACAGGCCCCATCGGGCCCTTTGACCATCATCTCTGTATGCAGCATATCATTATTTTAGTCATGGACAGGAAGTAGCGTCACCCTTAGTGCTGCAGACAAACCCAAAATCAATCCATCCACCATTTTCTGCTTCATTCAATTTCTTTTCTCCCATTCTGTAGTATTTGTTAAAGCAATGTCTAACTCCCTCTGCTTTTTCATAGTAGCTTCATTTGGTCTGTTCCTGTTTGGCTGTGACACCATCCTGGAGAGAAATATCACTTAGACTTAGACAAACTTTATTATTTAGTGTATCTTTAGTGTATACAAAACAAAATTTCATTTAGTACAGCTCTCATGGCATTTCGATTTCTTAAAGTGTAGCAGTGATCAAATGTAAAAATTGGGAGAAAAAACATGGTACAAAAAATACAATGATATGGACAGTTTGATGCAGAGACTGTGATATGATTTATAGCTTTTTCACCATTCAGCTGTTTTTTTTTTCAGTTTTTTCAAATTCCGCTGTCTGATGACGTTGGAAAGAGGCCGTTTTGGAATCTGCTGGACCTGCATTGAGTGCTGCAAAGCCTTTTTCCAAAGGGCAGCAGGAAGAACAGTCCATGGTGGGGGTGTGAGGGGTAATTGATAATGTTACAGACTCGGGACACGCAGCGCTGGGATGAAATGTCCTTAATGGAGGGAAGAGGAGCCCCAATGATCCTCTCTGCAGTTCTCACTACTCTGCTCACCTTCCAGTCTGAAGCGCTGCAGCCTCCACACCATACAGTGAGACAGCTGGTCAGAAAGCCCTCTATGGTGCTTCTGTAGAAAGGTGGGGGCAGCTGGGCTCTTCTCATCCTCCGCAAGAGGTTCATGTGCTTTTGTGCCCTTTTGACCAGTGAGGTGGTGTTTACACAATAAGCAATGCTGCTCCCATCAACACTTTTGTTTATAGATGTTATAGCTTGGCCTGTTTTTCAGTGTAGTCCTGTTTCTCTGACTGTGAATAACTGGATGTCCTCTCTTTCATCCTCTGACATGGGAGCTGGCTTGGAGCTCATCTGTCTGTTGTGTCTTTCCTGGACAGGGCCACCTGTGGAGCTGGTTTACAGTTCCCTTTTGTATCTCTACTTCTTTCTATATGTCTGCTTCTGTCTCCTTGAACCCCAGTTGGCCTCTGCAGATGGCCACTCAAACTGAACCTCCAGCCTGGTTCTGCTGCAGGTTCTTCCTTGTAAAAGGGAGTTTTTCCTCTCCACAGTCGCTACAAGCATGCTTGGTTTGAGGGATTGCTTTTGAATAAATGCGTTGATGCAATTAACTGGTTTTCTTTAGACAGAAAACTTTAAACCAATCTGACAGTATGATCTGGTTGAATTTTCCTGTAAAGTGTCTTGAGATGACATGTGTTGTGAATTGGTGCTATATAAATAAACTGAATTGAACTAAACAAAACAACACTTGAAACCGCTTGCCTGAGTCAGAAACTGAGTCTTCACTTCTATCCACCCTAATCTGTTTGAGAATTATTGTCTCATAATTTAAGTATCAAACTATCCTTCAAGCAGCTTAACTTTTGGCTGTAAATTGCTCTCATTCCAAGACATTATAACTTTAAGGGGCCAACAGAACCACAGCATCTGCAAAAACACAAAGTAGAGTCATGTCCTTCCAGGTACACAGCATCTTTTTCATGACAAGATCGGTGCAAAAAGTGTGGCTCTGATGTTTTCTACTTACTGTATTTTTTTTTTTTTTTGCTCTGAAATGACCAGAGGTTAATGTAAAACTCTTAAGTTTTAGATATAATATTTTATATTAGATACCTGACTAAACTTTGCAACAAGAATGATGCGCAGCCAAAGTTTGTAAGTGTTGATTTAAGCTAAGGTTGTTGTTAGGTTTTTGTACTTGGGTGGCCTCAGTAAGAATAGAGTGGGTCATATGTATATGTCATATGTATACAGTATGTGTACAGTATATGTGTACAATATATGTGTGTACTGTACATTGATTGTGTTTATGTTAGCTTAGCACTTCTTGACTTAAAAAGCTTCAGCTCAATTCAAAAATGTTGCATATTTCTTTGGAATATAATAAAAAAGTTAAGTTGGGAGAAGCATTTCACTATAGGTTCCCATGCAGAAAAAGTAATACAGACTTTTGTAACAACAAATGCACACAATATGTGGTTAGTGTTAGTGCTCCAAGAGTAAAACACAACTTTTTGTTATGTTTGCAAACTTTCTAGTTAAAATGTTTTAAAGAAAGTTCTATAAATGTTAAAATGGACTGCTTAATCTTAGAACAACTGGTTTTCACTCTAAACCAGACAGCAAAAACACAGAAAAATAAACAGAGAATGTCTACTGTACCTATACTTATCCAGGAAGAGGGAATCATGTAAAGTCCTTTAATCAATGTAATCAACTGGGTTCTCTTAAACAGAAAACTTTCAGCCAGTCTGTTTGATTTGATTGTCACTGAAATGTTCCTTGAGATGACATGTGTTTTGTTAATTAGCACTATGTAAAGACATTTAATTGAATCAAATAGAAAACATCAAGCTTTAGGTGCTTTTCATATTTACCTTTACAAAGCTAAAGTCAGCTGTTAAAAGGGTGGTAAAGGCAATCGTGCAAGTTCTGGGTGTTCACATTGGTGGCCTCCCTGCTGGAAGTGGCTCCAAAGGGAGTATCATGGATGCCCAAACCATCTGACTTCTTTTGATGCAAATAAACATATATCCTACTTTAAGCTTCAACCAGACTCGCCCATTCATCCTATGTAAGCTCATTTCAGTTCTCTGTATCCAGCATAGTTTTTATATTGCCCATCTATGTGGCTCATGATAAAATTGATGCACAAGAAGCTTTTGAGTTCAGAGTTCAGATCTGTCAGAGGTGGGCAATCAAGCTCCACATATTAAAAACCCTGCCTAGTGTACCATGATTATGTTCTCTTAACCAGGTGATAAGCTTTATACTTTTTTAATATAGAAAAAACTATTGATTTTCTGAGAATGTGTTTATTTAGAGTTTATTTTTGGTTGCAAATTAACAAACATCTAGAATATCTATACTATATTATTATATTTGAATGTGAATCCCAGATTGTTCATTCTTCTTTTTTTTCTAAAAAGTGTTTTAAATCAGTTCTACTTGACGGAGAGGTCTTTTAAGTCTGTCTGTCCAAACTGTGTCCACGTCAACTCACTCTGGTCACTTTTAAAAAGAATGCAGGGAAAACAAAAAACTGCATTATCTGTCCAACAGGCTGTCAGCCACGACTTACGCTGGAACCAACTCTTGCTAAAAGTCTAGTTGTAGGATTTAGCTTTTTCCTTGGTTCGCTGCGTTAAATTTATTTCGGGATTGTCAGGTCCCAGCTCCTTTACATGGATTTTTTCACCATCTTCTCGCAAAAGGGTAACTCAGTAAAGATCTCACCTAATTGTGTGAAAGCTACTCTTCAAGTTCATCTATCGTCGTCGCCATAATCTCTACATCTGTGCCTAACTGATTACTAACTACATCACCTATATCACTGTAGCATGGTCAAAAATTCCAGGCGCCCCAAAGCCATTAATTCTGGCGATGCTGATTGGCCAAATACCGTATACATTAATTTTCCCCAGCAATATTATATAATTAGTCATTTCGCTACACTTCAGGGGCACTTTGAATGAGCACCCAAGAAGAGAATTTAGACGTTCTGTCAGTGGAAATGCACTGTTGAATGAGAGTCAATTGGTAGAAGTGTTTTTTAATAATTCATATTACATGTAGCCACATACTATTAAGTAAAACTGACATTGATAATACTTTTAAAATCTATATATACATTATTAATTTTCCGCTCCACATCTAGGGAGGCCAGACACCACTGCTTGATTGTCAAGCTCTAGTTTTCACAATGACAGACCAGAGGAACACAGACATTGCTACAGTCATTGGCCCAGTCAAACTATCTATCTTAGCAAAACTTCCCTTCAGCTTTAGACATTTCCTCAACTTGGAGGGAAAAATCCACCATTTTCCCACTTAAAAACCATAGCAAAAGACTGAGAGGAGCTGATTCGTCCTTGCTTCGTGGTTAGCAAGAAATTGGCAGGATTTCTAATAAATCTTTTATTTCATATGTTCTACCCAGAATGCATTAACATTACAGGTCACGCAATCTAGTTCCAAAATACAAAACCATCCATGCTCTAATAGGCACATTGGTAGGCAACTCGGAGTTCTGTGTCCTGCCAAAGGATTCTAAACCAATCTACACATGGCAAAGTGAACCTTGAATAAAACCTGCATCTATGTGAAGGTCAAAATAACAACCTTCCAGTAAATTACTGTAAAAAATCCTTCCATTTTCCACAAAAGGTAGAAGATACTAAAATAACTTTACAACTTGTAAACAACCGAGATAACCAGTATCAACCAGGCCCCTTGGTCTCCACAGCTATGCCTGGGGATCCCTTACATGAACACAAAAAAAAACAGAAACATACCTTGGTTAGGCATAGACTCAGTCAAACCAGCCCTGGAATCAAACCTTGTATAGCTTTGATAAAAAGTTTTCTTCACAGGATTGCAACAAGGCATTTCTACTATTTAAAATTTCACAATTTTCTGCTCTGGATTATTCACCAGCTTTATAGAATTTATATACTCTCTCCTTCCTCTCATTCCTGTTTTTTTGTATCAGTAAAAAATAAACATAAAACACTGTTTTATCTCATGAAATAGCATTTGATTCCTGTATATTCTGTTATGTCCCCTGTCTTTAGAAACCCACCTTGATTAATGTGTAACTTTACAATCGAAGGTTGGAAATGCATGTTCCTTCTCTCTTTGTCTTAGAGGAGCTTCACATGTCCTTGAAGCTTTACAGAGTCTGATTTGTAAATGAGATAGGTGAGTATTACAGACCCTTGGTATTTCTCTTGGCTCCCTACGATCAATTAAAGAACGACAATAATAAATGTATACATTTAGAGGGATTTCACCGTGGTGACAAATGATTTTACCCTTGAGCTATTGACATTGTCTGGGAATAAGCTGTCTCTATCCCTGTTGTGTATTCTATCAAAGGGGTGCTTTCCCTGCTTGGGGAGTATGGGGACATGGCAGACACATATTCATCATCAACATCTGCAACGCAGTGCACACACAAAAGCATAGGCACACACACGAGCATCACCCCAACCTCACATATACACACAAAAGCCTCTATTTTCAAGAACAGACATTTATTATTTTAACTTCTTCCTTATTATACAATAGTTTGAATATCAGAAGACAAATTTTGAGTTTTGCAATGTATGTTTTTTTACAAGCAACATTCGTCTGACTCTGTTACTCACTGATGCCCTCCTCAGATTGAGGTAATTGGATCCCCTGTAGTCAAGTGAATGATGATTGTGAGCACTCTTATTAAGTGAGATGAGGAAATTGAAGACTCAATGTTGTTGCATCTTAGTTCTTGTGTGGGTGACATTTTCTTTGCTCATTAACTCCACAACTCTCGTTTCTAATGTTTGTTCCATTCCTCCCTCTCCATGTCCAATGGATAACTCTTAAGTGGCGCCTCTTGTTCTTCAAAATTTTGCAACTAGGAAAAAAAAAAAAAAAAAAATGGAAACTCACAAAACTATTTGAATTTTATTCATGGATTTAGCATGTTATGGAGTTTCTATGACTGATAGATAGATGGTCTGATTAAATTGTAGTGATAGAAGTCATTAAGTTGAAGAGAATCTAATATTACCTGTCTGCTAGTCCCTAAAAGATCTATTAGTAGGTGAGATATTCTTCAAAAGGGGATGGGTTGTGAGGGGGTGGCACATTTAACATATTTCAATAATGTAATTTTCATGTTGGGTAGGTCAGGCTGTGAGTACAAAGGGCAATAGTGTTGGAGTATGTGAGATGAATCAGGGCATATGCTAAGCAAATCAATAAAACATTAAAGGTAGCATGCAGAGAGCAGCCCATTTGGTACCTGTCTGCCAAGGGCAATGGTCTAGCCACTCAGAAAAGAGAGAAGGATTGGAGTTGCTGGGCTTGAGGAATGCTCTGGCACTAACATAATTGGAAGGTAGTTGCCTTATGACTGCAAATTGGGTTTTTGCGCTTCATCAATAGGCATTTTGACAAGCAGCGTCCATCACGGTGAATCTCACTCTTGCCGGACCGTGCAGAGAAAGAAATGTCTCAATAATTACATTAAATCTCTCCGTCTCTTCCACCCCCAGCAACCTTCCTTGTTGTCGAACAAGAAAAGCAATATGGTATAATTAGGTTTGATTGGAATGGTGGCAGCAGTGGTGTTGGTGATGGTGGTGATGGTGGGGTGCATTTCAGAGCATTTCAGTTGAGATTTGCAGATGAATGGGGTTACCATAGTGACATGCATCAGTGTCCACTGGTGCATTAAGAGTAAAGCAGGGCACGTGGATACGTTGGACAACATGCAACATCTGTTAAGTGAGGGCATGCCAGGTGTATTGACACTGACCTGCTGTGGCAGTACAACTAATGGTGCTTAGATGCAGATATGCACCAGTTATTGATGACCTGCTAGGAGATTCATGTGAAATGTTCCACCTGAGAGTGGTGTAAAAATGAAGTAGCATCAGGCCTTGCTTGTGCTGATTGTAATTATTATTTTAATTGCTTCTTGATTACTAAGTTTAGATTTTGTTAGCTCTGTGTGAGTTAAGAAACTGTTTCATCAGCAACATTTCAATCTTTGAACATGTTTATGGCAAAGTTTTTATGTTAGGATTAAACATTGTGAGTAAATGTCTGAGCTGAAGTGCCAACTACCTCTTTGTGTTATTGAGTTTAGCTAGCACAGATGCTACAGTATAGCAAAGATGATATTATCAACAACGGATGGAAATAAGGGATAGAAAAAAAACACAATTCCACTCACTGTATCTGTTTACATACATGCTGACATTAAGAAAGTAAGCATATACTACACATATTTTAATATATAATTCTCTTTTTTGGGGGGGAGAAATTACTTAGGCATAGGATTATAACTGTTTTAAATGTTCACTAGGGAAGGATAATACCTAGTTTCCATACTTCTATGGTTTCTTTTTTTAAAAAAATAATGTAAGAAATGTTATTAAAGAAAATTGTTTTTTAAACTTTTCAGTCACCAAATTTTCAGCCATTTTTCGCAGTAACTTACTTATAAAAAAAAGAAAAGGAAGCATTTGAAAAAAGAAATACAGCAATTATAATTGTAATTCAGACCGAATCTAAAGTAATTAGACAATATTTAGTGGTTGTATACAAGGCGCAACTCCTGGTGGTTTTCTTATAATTAATAGATTAATATAGTAGAGTATAAGTAATATAACTATATATATGTATAACACAGTTTTGTATAAGAGTAAAAATGTTACTTGATAAAAAGGCTAAGATGCTATGAGCAAGTTCTGGTAATATAATAATAATATAATATAGAGAATTAAATCACATGACAGAAAACCATCCTTACAGTAACACAAGTCAAAGACCTTCCATTGACATGATCTACTGTTTACTGCATATTCACCTAGTCTACGAATAAGTTGTTACTTACAGTGGGTACAGTTACAAGACATTCTAAGTTACTCCAAAAAAATATTACTTGAGTAAAAGTAAGAAATACCGTACAATAAAACTATGCTATTATTATTGGGGTTTTTTTGTTTTTTAACTAGTTGCTAACACCTCTGCTCAATAAAAGATTGATGAAGAGTTCTTTGGACTGATTGATTTTGGTATTTAGTTGAAACAATGAGTGATATAAAACTAATAGTTGTCTAAAACAACATCCCTTCACTATTGCAAATACAGCTGTCATGATCTTGGCACTGATGACTGGCTTGATTGTTTTTTCCATTCACCTGCCTATATTCACCCAGTTTCTCATCACCATTCATCTGTCACGTGATCCAGGTGACACATTGACCTGCCTGCCTCCAGTCATCAGTGCCAGATTGTTCGAGCCATTGATAAGAGCTCTTTAGCATACCTGATTGTTTTCTGATTAACTGATCCTGACCTATTCTACGTTTGGACCTCTAAGCCTACCTGTCCCTGTTCCGATCTGCTTGCCTGACCTGTCTTTGGACTGCTGCTGTATTCTGCCTGTTGACGACCCTGGAACTGCTTGTGGACATCAACCTGGATTTTACTTTGGTACCTTTTTCTGATCTTCTGGCCTGGACTCCTGTGTACCTCATTGTCACCAGCTTTGGCTTTGCCCTCTGGATTGTCCTGCCTTCCTTCATCTGCTTGGATCTGATCTTCTGCCAGTTCTGCTGTCTTCAAGGCTTCAGTGTCTGGAAACTTTCTGGGCAGCATTCAGTGCATTGTGTTGGCAACTAGAATCCACTTCTCCACCTGGGCATGGACTGAACTTCACACGTTCGTAATTATCCCTGCCAGATTAACGCGGTGGCTAACCTGTCTTTTCCTCCTGCAGAGGTTCCTGCCTTAGACGCCCTATCTGCTCACTGCTGATTCGTCATTTGAAACATCTTACTATATGTCGGTCTGAATACTGGGTCCCCTATTCTGACTCTAGATAGAAGCCATTGACAAGAAAGTGCAGCAAAAATATGCAGTATCTGGCTTAATTTAAAACACTTTAAATATAAGAAACGTAATGGTGGTTCAAAAACACATTTTGCAGATCTAGGAAACAATTGTCCACAAATTTTCTCTATTTGAGATGTTAAGATGATTAAAAAAGTAATGGTTGTATGAAAATATGTTTTATCAATTTATAAGTCTTGTTAGAGCAAAAGCATCCCTAATGAAATGATCCACATATTAAACAATTTCTTTGTTCCTTACATGCCAGGTGTTTCTAATCAGCTTATTATCTAAATTTACAGTGGGGCTAATAATAAGTGTTCAAATCAATAGCCTCTATTTAATCAACAAAACATCTGACTGATGAGAAAAACACAAATGATATTCTTTTATTGCACATAAATTGAGGTAATTTGGGGTTTAAGCTCCTAACTTCGGATCTGAAAATAACCGCTCCGACTCATCTTACCCGACAAAGTCACATGCTGACAGTACAGGATAGAGCTTTCTGAGACAGACTTTCCCTCTACTGATAAGCAATGTAGTTTATTAATCTTGTGAGATCTCGCTATGATATTCTGTTACTGTCCGTGTAATTTAGATTTACTGGAAGTGTCAGAAAAATGTACATCATCTTTTATCTTCCACTTAATGCACTCATGAATCTGGCAGATCAACATGAAATGTGGTCAGCGTCAGGGAAAATATGTTTTGTTTTGTTTTCTTGTTTAAATTACAACAAGATGAAACCTTACTCATCTTAGACCCACAACCTGTTAAATGGCTATACTGCATGTACAAAGAAAACTTATTAAAGCTATTTTCAGTGTAACAAAATGTCTCCAAAGTCTTGCACAACTTTTAGGCCCACCGCCATGGGGAAGACACAAAAAATGGCACATGGAAATGTCTGAGGGAAGGCTGCATGAGGATGTATGAAACTGAAAAGAAATGGATGGACATGTTTCTTAATGTTACACATGTTTGAAGGGGGAAGAAAAGAGAGAAGCATGTTATCAAATACATTTACAAGGCCTTTTCGCTAAGAGCTACAAGACCCCTCGTCTTTGTGTCCGCTTCTTATAAACACTGAATAAGGCAAATAAAACAACAGGAAGTATATGACAGAGCAGCTTTGTTTGGTGAGCAGTTTGATGTGTCATCACATTAGGGTTATGGACGTTACTGCCCGTGTTTATGTTTTCAAATTTTGTAAACTTTTTTGCAGGAGATGTACACAGATAAGTGGATGTTTGGATTGCTGCTTGTTTAGTCATCCAAGCGTCTGTTATTGCTGTTATAATGAAGGCCATAATTACAAATATCATTTCCACGAGGGAGACACACACAGCATGCAATACAAACATCAGTAAATATGGGACCCCAACTTGTGATAGAGTGTTCGTTAATGCCTAAATCTCCTCCCAGCATAACCTGCAATTCAAATCTACTAGAGGCTTTTTCTCCATCATGCACCTCTACAGTTCAGATCTCATAAAGCTGAGCCCAGTTGCCATGTGGGTTTTTTTCTTTACAGAAATCCCCAGGGGAGAAAAGTAAAAACAATTATCCTGCTATTTTGGGGGCATATTTCTTTAAAATTGGACAGTCTGGGGATCTGTAATAAACCTAAGTGCTGGAATGAAGAAAAAGCTCCTTTTAAAGGCGTCCACCTTGGGGAGCATGCCACTGAAAATCCGGTGGCTCTTTTTAATACTTCAAAGCAGCAAATTAATCCTGAATACAGCACATGTACAGGCAGGTAAATGAAGACAAAGCCACAGTGGACCTGGGCTACATGGCGCTTATTACAAGTCCTTGATAAACTCAACCTCCAGCCTAACAAATGGCTTATTGGGAACTGTGGGATAAACATGTTCTTTATAAGCCTGTCACTTTCTGAGGCAGGGATAAGCAGGGTAAAAGGAAACTCAGACCACAAGTCGAACTTCACACATGCAACTGGAAATCTGTGTCATGTTAGTTTTCTTTGTACTGATATAGAGGATAAAACAGTTATACAATAGAGTGAAGGGATGGAGTAAACGAAGTGTGAAAATTTTGGAAAAGTAAAAAAAAACAAATTGATTTTTTTTTTTGCGTTGATTAAGCCCTTACTTACTGTCGTGACAGACAAAGGCGAACCATGTTTTGGAAGATTATGGTTTCGGGGCAGTGAGTCAGGAACGGCTGATGTGTAACTCCAGGATGTCAGAATTGTCAACCAGGGAAGCTAATTGCTGTAATTATTATGTTTTATTTGTTGCATGATGAGTCAGTGGGTATTTCGCTGATACGGGATGAGCAACCCACATTTTAGTTTACGAAAAAACAAAAGGGAGACTTCCAATATATGATCTCATTGACAGCTCTGCATTGTTTTAAAAGATTCAAACAGATAAATGTAGATTGTACGTAAGGCAGAATATGATACAATCAAACAGCTGCAGCCTTCCATTCTGTTTCTGTCTTTGGAAATGAAAGAGAAAACATGCCAAAAATGCTTTTTAAACAAACAGAAATTCAGAAAATATCGTTTCAGGGGTCAACATTTCACATCCAGACACAGACAGAAACATTTGGTGGACGTTTTATAAAACATTTTATTATTTCCTGCTCATTTATCTTCCATGTTTTCCACTTAAAACATGGAAGATTAACAAGATTCTGGTTTGTTTGTAACATTGACATGCACCAAGGCATTACATATTATGAAGGATAAGAGGTAATGAAAAAATATTGAATATTTTTATTTAAAAAAAAATGTCTGGTCCTTTTTCTGATTGATTGAGGTAGTCAGATGAAGGATTTCCATCTACTGACAATCCACTAACTTCTGTCATCCGCATGTAGACCAGGCCAGTACCTGGACGTGTGTACAGTAGGTAGGTAGATAGGTGATACAACTTCTGCTCATCTGTGCTGTGTTTTATATAACAGACCCAGATTGTTACATACCTAAACACTGCAAAAAAAAAGGTCATTTTGGTGAAAATGCTGATGCTTTGATTAACTGTAACTAATTTCATTAAGGATTATTGGATGAATCAGTAGAGCCGCTTCCAAAAAAACATTCAGGATGATTATTACCGAAACCCTACACTGTTATTAAATTCATAAGATGGTAATTGTATGCTTCAGGAAAATAATATATCCTAATGGTTTGATATTTGAACAGAATTCTAATCAGGTACTTGTTGTCTAGAGCTCTTAATTTAGTGTCTCAGAGTGCATGAGCAAATATTGATGAAGACATGCCATAGAGGTGACATATTTAATTCCCAGCAGGGCCGGAGAACAGTGTAATCCCCCAGAGATTGCTTCCTTTTGATAGCGAGCTCTGAAAGCTTCCTGTCACTTAGTGCAGTTTGACAGCATCATTGCAGCGATCATTGATCTGTTTGCTTCAGTTTGCATTATTAAGATGACAACTGTGCGCATGGGGTGCGTGTTGGGCTATGTGTTTGTGTGTATATCTTAACTGTAATGCATGTCTCTGATCCATTATAACCCGATTAGATTCCCTCCTCCTGGAAGCGCCGCTCTGTGACAGAGAGCATAATCTTTAATGGAATTTGTGTGAAATTAAATTATATGAGCATCAATAAACATAACATAATACAGAAGAGTAAAAGGGTTTAATTTATTGGAAGGCCAGGCATAATGGCACCGGTGCGTATGGAATACAGATGTAGGGAATAGGCTGGAACCAGCAGGTTCAGAAGGAGGGACAAATACAGTGTGGATTCTGATGCATGTACACGTGTGGATGAATTTGACATGTTATTAATGAGACATAGCAAATTCATTGTACTTTTTAGAGTGCCTTGTAAAAATATGCATGTTGTTTGAAGTTGCCCTCAGTCAAATCAAATCAACACAATATGGTCCATAAGGAGAAGATGAATACAGTGTCGTTTTACAATTTACTTCTACAGAATGGATCCATTTCTGTTCAACCCCTTTTAGGTTGACTACCCAGTATCTCAATAACCAGGAACACATCAGAAAGCTAAGAGAAAAGTAAGATTACCAAATAAAACAATAGTTATACCTTTGAATAACTAATGAAAAGCACAATTATAAATCTACCAAAACATGCCCATTGATCTTCACCAACAAGCCAGGCGGGAAGAACACTATTTAGAGAACAGGACCTGCAGATATCTGCAGTTCAGGTGAGAGAATCTGTTTACAATACAGCTATCAGTCATACACGAATAATCTGGCATTTAATACGAGTGGCAAGAGAAAAATCCCTCTTTGTAGAGTGTCAGGAGGTTCTAAACACAGTTCACCACAATCACTGTAAAGGAGACAACAAAGTAGGAGAAGGTTCTCTGGTGCAAAGTAACCAAATTGCAATTTATTGACTTGCAAAACACCTTGCATGCTAGAAAGGAAAAACATTTCTTAACCCATGTTTTACTTTGCCACTAAACATAGCAGTGGTAACATTGTGGTGTAGAAATGCTTTTCTTAAAGGGGTCATAGAATGCAAAACCAAGTTTACATTGTCATAGATGAATAACGATATTTCAATGGGTGAAATTGACGTACAGAGAAGTTCAAACCCCATCGACACCTCCTTTCTCTGCAATCTCACAATTCTAAACTTCCACCATAAAACGGGTGAATTCAAATGAAGCCCCGAGTTGATGTAAACTTGAGGATGTTACCTTATTTCGTCCTGGCCTGGAGGAGGGGGGCTGGGGGCCGGTAAGGCAGGTGGGGGGAAGCACAGGCCCGCCTGTGTCCAGGCTACCATCACCGAGCTGGGTTCGGTTGCTCCGTCCCCGACTTGCTCCTTGCCCTCGTCCACAGGGGTTGTTTCCCGGACCAGTGTGTTTCAACTATGTGCTGCACTGTAGTCGACCAAAATCCCGGACGACTTTGAAATTCCCCTCAGACATTTTTTTTTTGGTATGAAAAGTAGGGCATGTCCAGGAAAAATGGGATGTCTGGTCACCCTACCATATCAACAATTTCGATGTTTCAGTGAGTGAGTGCTTGTTGCTATGGTGCGTCTTTGCTCAGCAGCTTCGCTTGTTGTAAACCAACCAATCAGCACACAGCTCATCCAAATATTCATGTGCATAGCATGAAAGGAAGAAGACCTGTTGTTTCATTCTAGGGTTTATAACCAGGCTTGCATTAGGGCTCATAGAACAACAAATATGTCATTTTTAGCCCAACCAGAGACCTTAAAAACCAGCACCAAATACCCATCTATGACCCCTTTAAGCAGGAACAGGGAATTTGATCAGAGTTCTTGTAAATGGAATGAAGCTAAATATAGGGAAACCATCCAAATGACTAAAAGTCTTCAGACTGTGCAGGAGATTTATTTTTAAGTGAGTCGCATCCATATACAAACAGTCAGAGATTAAAGAGTTTATTTAAGTTTATATAAGTATAGTCATGTTAGAATGGTCTGGTTCAGGGGTCTGGAACCTGTGGCTCTTTGGCCCCTTCAGTGTGGTTCCAACAACACTAAATAAGAAATTAGTTTACATATTCGAGCAATAAGAAAGGATTCTTCTGTATGATTTCATTTATCTGTATAACATATGGAAAATAACACAATATCATTGTGCTTTACATCTTTAGCAGGACTAACCATCTTTATTTTTCATGTTTCTAGTGGACCATTCATCTTTTTCCATTTCTACAAAATCAATCTAATGAATATTTATATTTTAAAATAAAAAAAAAATCTTGGTTTAATTTCCAATTCTTTCAATATTTATCAAATCTTTATTATGGCTCTTGATAAATTCTATTTTGTAGCAACAGTGGCTCATTGAACTGAAAGGCCACAGACACCTGATCTAGATGAATCCTAGACAAAATGGGAACCTGTGGCAGCTCTTGTAAGGAACAGGCGAATGTCTCCATCTCTTTTTTTTAAAGTTAAGCACACATGCACACACTTTTAATCTGAATAGATTATAAAAACAATGCCCAATCACTCCCCATTTGGGTATATAACTCACATAGCACCATTCCCAACATTATAAAAAATAAAAGAAATATGGATTAGTCCATTGTGTACTGTATGATCAGTTTTACAAGGCACTGTATTCATATGTTTGTGTACTTGTGTGTTCTTGTGCATGTGTGTGCATTCAATATTTCAAGGCAGGAATTTGGAACAGCAGGAAACTGGCAGATTCTTCATCCACATGAGTGGGTAAAGAAAGTTCAACCTTTTATTAGAGAGGACTGTAATTTAATGGGCAGGGTATGCACATGGACTCAGAGAGGCGCTGTAGAGATGTCGACAGTGGGGGAGTGAAAAAGGGGAGGAGGACAAAGACGAAGACAAAGATGGAAGTGAAAGACAGATGAAAAGATAGGAGAAAGCCACAGAATGCGTATTTAGGGCTGAAAAGACTGGAGTGGAATTATATTGAAGGATGTGGGCTCTTACTCTGTGTCTCTTTGCTGTAAAAGAAAGCTTTAATGGAGTGGCTCTTCAGCTGTAACAGTCAAGTACATGATTGCCACATATGATGTTGTCATTTTGGGTCCCAACCTTTTTCAGGGAAAGCTTTATTTTCCCCTTTTTTGAAGAGAAGGGGTGGGAGGTTAATAATCAAAAATGATCTGCTTCACTAGAGCAGATAAATAGTGTCAAACACAGCTGGGACAGAGAGGCGCTGACTGGCCACCACGGAGCTAAATTGATGGTTGTAGCTGCCGAGGTGACGGGAGGGAAGAAAAGCCCCTCGCTTTACTGTATGACACAAATAGACTTCTAGGTGTCGTATTTATTTTTCTGCTCCGTCGTTTTCCTGATGAGCCGCAGTCAGCTGCAAGGCACGCGGACATAAAGCGCCATGTCACCGTGTAGCACGGCTGATGGAGCGCCTTTGGTTTACAATCTGAGGAGGTGACATTTTTATTCAATTTTTTTTTCTTTTCAGGTCGGATTGAAGAAATGCCTTGCCACATTTCTGCCTGAGAGTGAGGGATTATGTCATTCTCAGAAACACACACACACACAGTACAACAGCAAAAGCCACAAGCTGCTAGAAACATATGTCACTGTCACATTTGTTCTGCTTCTCTCAATGCAGGAGTTCTTTTTTGAAAGATATACTGTCCACAAAAGCTGCTCCTTCTTTATCCCATAAATCAGTTTGTGTGGCAGATAAGAGGAGGAAACGAAAAGCGCGTCAGTGAGTGTAGTTTATCATCTTTCACTCTTCCACCCTCCTCTCGCTCAAGCTCCAGATTTGTGAGCATAATCGAGAATAACTTACAGTATAATCTTGTTTGTTCCTTTCTTGAATGGAGCGATAAGATCTCTTGGGATCATGAGCAGGACGGCAGCAGAGAGGGAGGAAGGGTGGGGGTCAGAATAGAAAAGGATGGAGAGGCTGTTGCACTTCTTTTCTTTATGTGGACATCTTTAAGCACTGGCTTTTATGACCAGCTTCCTGACTGCTTGGACCAAATAATTTACAAACCATCTCTGTCTCACACACCCCCCCCAAACACACACACAGTAAAGAAAAACCAGGCAGTGCAGAATGATCCAGAGGAAGTGGAGTAATAAATATCAGCAATATAAGAGGTCACCAGAGGTCGATTGGTGAGGACGATCTCCTGTCATAATTTGTTTAAGGACCTGCATCCCGGCGCTGCATGAGAAGGGGGGGGGGATTAGATTCAAACAGTTCATTATTCAGTAAGACCAAACAGGCTTTTGTTTGTAGAACTGTCACAGCTGCAAACTGGGTTTCCGAATTCTTCCAGGGAGCTGCATGGCTGTGATGATTGGTGATGGTTATCTGATTAAATACACCGGCAATCAATAGTAAAGGCTAAAGCGCATTAAATTGGTTTAGTCCAAGTTTTGACTTGTGTGGAAAATGCACTTACAGGCTTCAATTTGGGCTGAAAGCATTATTGCTTGGTCTTAGGCGAAATAAAGATTTTTTTTTTATCTTCTTGATCAGTCCAATAATCTAACTAACAGACAAGTTGAAATGTGAATAACACATATACTATTTTAAATATTTATAAATAAAAGAAAATACTGCTTAATTTCAAGGGTATAAACATTTGTGTAACTACTACAGGATTTTTTCGTTCTAACAAATAGAAAAACAATATACATTTAGACATTTTGTATATAGAAATACATCACTGGATTGATGCTATAATGATACTTGGACATTAACTGTTATAAGGTTTAATGTAGAAAATAGATTCTGATCATAACTGTCAAATAGTGCACATTTCCAGATGAAATATGTCCTTTGACAGAACTAGGCTGAAAACTCGAAAGGAAAATCACACCATCTACTCTGAGCAGCCTTCCTGTTATCTTGCTCTCTCTCATTTCCCTTTAGTCTGAACAAACTGCATGGTCCAACATATAGGACAAAATTACTCTATTTTTAATAGCTCCTTAAATACCTGTGCCTCCAGATGTTTAAGCATCTAACAGATTCTGAAAAAAAGGCTAAAGTTTTCACTAAAGAGAGTTTGGGGACCATAAGGAATGTTAATTAGGCAAATGAACTGGGTCTTTAAAAAATTGTTTAATTTACAGAGGCATTACTTGGATACATTTGTTTGATTTTTATAATGTCCAGAAAACCAATCACATTACTTATTTCTATTTTTATATTTAAGGTTGATGCATCAGGCAATGTTATCTATAATTGTTTTGAATGATATGAGATATAAGAGACCTAAAAATATTGTCACATGAAAAAAGATTTACTTCCTAAAATCCCCAAAAAGTTATATTAAGAATAATGACAGACGTTACTATCAGTGGCGCGGTGGGTAGCACTGCTGTCTTGCAGCAAGAAGGTTCTGAGTTTGATTCCCGGCCATGGGTCTTTCTGCATGGAGTTTGCATGTTCTCCCTGAGCATGCATGGGTTCTCTCTGGGTACTCCAGCTTCCTCCACAGTCCAAAAACATGACTGTTAGGTTAATTGGCTTCTCTAAATTCTCCTTAGGTGTGAGTGTGTGTGTAAGTGGTTATTTGTCTCTGTGTTGTCCTGCGATGGACTGGCAACCTGTCCAGGGTGTACCCTGCCTCTTGCCCGTAGACAGCTGGAGATAGGCACCAGCATCCTTCAAGACCCCAGCAGGGATAAGCGTGACAGAAAATGGATGGATGAAAAATATATATATATTTTTTTTTTGTTGCTTTTTGCGGGTCACAGTGTGCTACGACCAAGCTTATACCATAGGTTTTACAACTATTTATATAGATTACACTGTTATTAATGTTTAGAAATCACCCTCTCACTGTCAAATAACTCAAACACTGGATTTCAGGACCAAATATTATATGCTAGACCCCAAAAAGTAGTATTGTACATGGCTTGCATGGCCAATTGCATCAGAGCCGCAAGTTAGAAATTGTTGTTTGTTATTGCATGTTTATTGATCAGGGAAAAAAGGGATTTGGGGATTTCTAAACAAATTAAACCATTAAAGCTGTATATTAACAGCTCAGATTTGATGTCTTAATGAGGAAATAAAAAAATAAACCTATTGTATTTGAATTATTTCTGTATTTCTTTAATAAGCCTCATGCATGTTTATTGTGCATGCTAACAGTATTAGCTTAGATATTTTCCTGCAGAGCAATGCTTATGCTGCAAATACTAACAGTTCCTCCTCTGAAAGCATATTTCTGATATTTAGTTTGGTCAATTTAATTGAAAATCTATCTGATTAAAACCTGATATTTAAGCTATTTTTTTCTGTGAGAGGAAAGGACACCTCTGTGCACAAATCCCTCATTAGGGGAGCAATAGAAATATATTCCTTGTTAATTATTGAAAAGGCCGGGGCGCCTCAGAAACTTTCCAGATAAAGCCGACCAGAGATGAGGCGCTGTTTGCTCACTGTCAAGAATCAGACACGATAAAGCAGACCCCAGTCTATACAGGCAAACCTCTGCCTGTTCAGGGTGTGGCTGATGGATGGGCCTGCATTTCCCAGGCTAGGAAATCACCCCTCTAACCTCCACCCTCCCCACAACTTGGACAGGTGATACAAGTGTATATTTATTTATTTCCTTTAATACTCTTCTTTATCTCCTTCATTGTTAGTAGCCCTGTGAGATTGATCAATATTTAATTTTCTTGAGAAGAAGCGGGGAGGGGGGGTTCTGCAGTGACACTCAGGATATCTTGCACCACATATTGGCTTCTTTTTCTTGTCCTCTCACTTTTCTTTCTTTTGCTCATCCTTCCCTCATCACTTGTCTTATCCTATACTGCAGCTGTCTTTCCAGCTTCCTTCTGTTAATCTATATGAACCACTGTTTCTTCAGAGGTGCCCGCTCTTTCTGATCTTTGTGGTTGGAACCACGGGGTTAGTCTTAAATGTAAAAAGGGATCATAAAGGGAGTCTCTGCGCTCTTTTAAGAAGCAGGCTTTGGCTTGAACACAGCCCTTTGATGACCTTTGATCCCATATGGTCATGGTGTAGTGCTTGAATATGCCTTTTAATGACTGAGCAGCCTAATCAATGGGCCATTTTTCACTTGGAGAGTGGGAGGATTAGCTTTATACCATAAAAGAGAAAAAGCAGAGGGGAGAAAATGGTTACTCTTTTGTTACCCACTCCAGGTTTGTATCTTATGTCCCAGAAGATGTCATGTGAACACATGCTAAAGCCTGATCCATCAAACTAAAGTATGAGCAGTGACTGAGCAAAAACTTAACATCAATGGTGACTCTGAAATGAAAAATCTAAGGCTCATTCCTGCCAATAAAGCCTTGGGACAACTGCTTAGTCAGGTTCAACTAATCATGTCTTTTTGTCAATGTATTCGAAAAGAGGGAATTGTTGTCAATGACAAAAGCCATTATTGTCTTGACCCTAGAGCCCTCTTTAATTAACCCATACATTAGATTTAACGCCAACAAAACAGAGGCTTCTCCTATTTTTGACCTAAACAAGTCGCACACTGGAAAGATTACGAGCCCAAATCTGCTGTATTAAGTTAAATGAGCTTTAAATGGTTTGATACCAATCAGAATTTCAGCATCAAAGGCTTGAACACGTGTTGCAGAAAACAAAGGCATTTTTTTAACCTTCAGATGCCAATTTATGAAGGAATGTTAAATGGCTCTCTGTGGTTAAAGAACAGTTTCACAGTTGCCTCAATGAAAGATGAACCATCCTGGTTCTGCCTCTTGCATTATCAGCCCTTTTTTCAGTAGATGATCATGAAAGGGTGCTGATAGTTCTGTTCTGCAGGCCATTGAGGCTCTCTCTCTCCCTACAGATCGAGGGCAGTGCCACTACGACGCTCATTATGCCCCCCTTCCATCTGCTCTCCTTGGTAATCGCTACCAGATTGAAGCGAGGAATCTCTCCGCACATGCTGGTGGTTTCTGCCTCGTTGCGCCCTCAGCTTCCCTTTGAGCTAAGGAATTTCGATTTTACATACACAAAGAGGAGGAATTACCGTTGCAAAGTCAGTTCTGTCTCAGAACGCCTGTGTCACTTTGAAATATCCTTCCGAGAGTCTTTGAAGTAAGTGATAAAACGTTATCAGGAGTGCAGAAAGGGTAAAAAGAAACTGCTATCCTTTTATGGCTCTTTTAAAAGTGGCAGAAGACTTTTTTTCTCTCTTCCGCAGAGAGCTGGTTAACGGTGTCCAGCAGTATTTGGTCTCCTGAGCTTTGGTCCACATGTTGATGCTAATGTTGAAGCCTCCATAACACCTGTTAGGGCCAGTATTAGCATCAATAGAGCCGTTTGCTCTGGCTGACCCGCTTAACCAACCTGAATTACTCCCACTGTGAGATGTAATAATTTAGGGGCTGTTTTAGATGAGCTGCTTTAGCTAATTTCATTGTTTTATTCTCATTAACATCCCTAGAGAAGACACACAGAAACCCTGAAAATAAAAGTCTCTCAACAGATACAGGGAAGTTTTATAAATATCCAACCTTTAATTTAGGTTCCTCTAGTCATTGGGGAAATAAAAGTTCCAAAATCATTCTAAGAAATCCTGTAATATAAAAATGACAGGACATAGAGACAATCTCTCTTTAGCTGAGAGATGGCTTAGAAAAAGAATTTCCAGACAGAGAGAAGCCAGTGATTCACTCTTTCTCATTTGTAATTTAATATCTTTACATGGGGGCAAGATGTGTTGCTTTTTAAGATTTTTCAGCCTACTTCGTGTTGTTAAACAGGTTTTACTAAACTGATTTCTTAATTTCACTCAGCAGATAGGAAATAAGTCTGTGGTTTAAAATGTAGGACAGAATTATTATACTGTTGCTTGTCATAAACCAATTAAATTGACTGTTTTAAATTACTTTGTAAAATCTTGAAAAAAGTTTCCAGATCCCTTGATCATCCAAAACCGCCTTTACAGATTGGACTCTCTGCTATGCTTTTGGGACTTTAGGCACAGTTTGTTCAATAATGATATCTAACAAACCTCTGAAGCATCCAAACCAGCAGGATTTATAGTGAGAAATTACACAAAGATGGACCTTTTTTTGTAAAGAACATGACATCTGATGACAACTGCTTGGACTGGATTTTATTATATTGCGTTCAAGTCAACAGGCTGAAAATGCACAAGTCCCACATTTTAGATTTTCATTTTCATAAAACTGTAAAAACCATGTATCACATTTTTCACAGTTGTGTGATACTTTTTTGTATGAGGTTGTGGTTGTAACGAGGAATGTAAATATAGAATAGACGTACAGTATATTGTTGATTCATGGGTGTTTAAGTAAAATAAATTTCTGATAATGTCCCTTTAAAAATAATGAATTTATTAAAATTTATTATTTAAATTTAAATATATTTTTAAATGTATTTTTTTTATTTAAAATAATTAATAATTAAATGTGTGGCTTTGCCACCATCCCGTAAAGTGCATCACTGTTTATTTTGAATTGGGGCTCACTGGTGTATGCAAGAGAAGTAATGCAGGAGCGAAGGCATGGTACAGAAGAAATATGAATCATTTGAAAGTGGCGGATCATGTTCACTGTGTACTGGTGACAAGGATACAGAATGGACCTTACTGCGGTTCTGTTTGTAAATTTAAACAAATGTTAAACCTAAATCCTTAAAGGTATAGTGGAGGATGTTGTTTTTCTGGGTGGATCATCAAAATAAGTGGTCCTCCTAATTGTCAATCATTCTAGTGATATGTTCATGTAAGGCCGTCCTATGAGCTCGTCCCCATTTTCGCCCTATTCCGAGAAATACCTGGCTGCTGAAAATTACCTTCTCTCGCACACACTGTTTAGAAAACGGATTGAAATATGAACGAAAAGGGAACTTTTAAACATATTCTTAATTAAATTAAATTAAATTACATTTCTTATTTATAGAAGCCCTAAAATTGAGTTTTGGTGGACAGATAAATTCGAATGAATACAATTTTTACCTGTATGGAGACACATTTTAGTCGATGTGCTACAGTCAGTGTCCGATGAATATATTCTCTGCTCAGTTAATAGCATTATCCCCTTTTGCTATCAACACCCTTCCATACTATTCCTGAGAAAACATTATGAATATATTTAAAAGTTCCCTTTTTCGTTCATATTTCAATCAGTTTTCTCATCAAAGTGCGAGAGTTTAGGGCGCTGCATGCTCCAGCGACAGGGGTGGTAATTCTCGGCAGGCAGGAATTTCTCACCATTTAACTGTCCACCAAAACACTCCATGCGTAAGAAATATGAAAATATCAACAATATGTTTGAAAGTTCCCTTTTTGTTCATCGTTATATCCGTTTTCACATCAGTGTGCTAGAAGGGAGGTAATTCGCGGGAGGCAGGTATTTGTCTGCATAACACCGTCGGTGAATCCTCTCTTGGAAAGTAAGCTTGTATGAGCAATGCAAACGGCAACTTTTAAACAGAGCGTGCACAAGAAGAAATGGGCTTGTGCATGCTCCTGCACGCGTTTGATAGGCGTTTCATCACTGGAGCGGGTACAGGGTTGTGCATGTGCTTTTTTTTTAAGTGGAGAGGGTGGGTCTTCCTATATTATTCCTTTAAGTTGTCGTCTTAATAGCAAATATTTAGCAGTGCTGCAGGTTGAAGAAGTGTCAAGTGCTCTGCTGTGCTAGAAAGGCTAGGATATGGTGATAGAAAAGTGGAGGGCATTATTCGAAACATTTACAGCATGATAGAAAGAGACATGCTAGCAATAAGCACTATAGATGGGGAAGGCTTTCATGAGTTAATGCACTTATCGGAGCCAAGTTTTAACATTCCTCTGAGAGAAACCAGAACAACCCTTTAAAAAGCACTGCTAAAAGCACAAAGTCTGTCCCACCACTGATTGTCAGATTAAAGAAAGAGTGTTTTACCATAGTTAACGATTTGCCACTTTGATGAAAACAAAGTAGTAAATAGTCTAAGAGCATTTCAGAGCAGCATACCTGATCTTTTAATGATAGATTTATATCGCTTTACATTTTAAAATGAAAATTGTTTTACGTATTTTTCTTATCTTTTTTAGTGAGTAACTCAATGGGTTATTTTATTGTTATAAAAAAGTATGTATGTCTAAGTTTTAAAAATGTGTAAGAAAATATTTTTTGTTTTTGTTTATTCAGTCACCATTTAATACAGCTGGCACAGTACGTAAAATTTAAAGATGAACAATTTTTTCTAATTTAGAGTAGAAAGAATGCAAGAGAAAAATCAAGTTTTTCAGAAAAAAAGCTGCTCTCAATTAATTATTAGTTGATTGATAATACCAACTTTCGATGAATGAATTAATCAAAAACTTTCTTCCCTAATAATAAAGCAACAAAATGGGAAAAGGTTTGAGGGGTTTGAATACTTTAAAAAACTCTATAACACTGAAAAGGAAATAATATAATTTAGAGCTTGAGATAGCTCAACTAACCTAAGCACAATAGAATTTCCCACCTGGAAAATATACATTACATCATATTTGGTGTTTCTGACATGTTGCCCTTTGCAACCTCTCTCAGAGACCCTTGGTGGTCACCACAAATACTATAGCATTAACAAGATGTTGTGACCTCTTAAACAGTGGGCCTTTAAAGTATTCTTCTTCTGTTCACTGGTCCACAGAGGCCAAGTTCTTGCCAGGGATTATCAAAGTTAACAGGATTTTAATGGGCCCATGGAGGCCGGTAAAGACCCTACCAGGGCCAGGTAGTGCAGCACACACACACACCCCTTACTCCTCTAATGCAGCCAGGCAGCACTTGCAGGCAGCAGCTAAATAATAAACAGATGGCTACAACTAGATACAGCCAAAGACCCCCTCAAGTAAAAACCACAAAGGCACCCAAAATCAAATGACAGGGTATTAAAGGCAAGATACAATTTCCAGGTCAAAATGTAATCGTAACCCTCCATTGTACAGAATTTAAAAATTAACCTTTTGGCGTTTCAAGATCATTTACAGCTGTTATATTGAGGACAGAACACCTATTAGCTATGATTGAAAAACCAAGTGAAAATCTGTTGAAGAAACTACACAGAAAATCATTTGTTCTATTGAAGCATATCGAGTTAATTTATTGCCCAACACTGGTTAAACTCTACAACATGTAATTTCAGTTTGGTAACAAATCCCAGTTAAACATTTCAGATTTGCCTAAAGATGGTGTAGATCTAGAGATTTTAAAGAGATTTTAAGAAAAATATATATTGAAAAATGTGTTGAAATGCAAAGCAACAGCGTTACAGCTGCAAAGGAGGCAGAGATGATGGAAAAAAAGACTGCTGCTAGAGTTAATACAGAAGTTATCCACTAAAATAGGATTCTTCCTGATAAAAATAACATTCTTAGTCGGAACAATAATAACAGATTGCTAATAACATTTTGCAAAAGAAACTTAATTTTAGGTAGTTAAAAAGCAAAATTGTACTAGTTTTATATACCTAGAAATGTTAACACATTATGAATGGCCATTTGACATTTGTCAACTTGACAGAATATTTATTTATGATATATGAATGTGGAGATCTAAAATTAATTTCTAGATATCTAGAATGTTTCTTCTAGATGTGAAGAATATCATTCTGTTTGAAATGTTCCTTTTTACAAGGAAAAAAAACATGTCAGATATCAGAAATATAGAATCAGTCAAATTAATACATATTAAATTGGCTCGCCATAGTCTATAGCAGGAGTAACGACATAAAAATTAGGAAAAAATAAAGAAAATCAACAACCAGTAATGGTCCGGAGACATTTTTAATTATAATCCGTTACTTAAAAACAGAATTTAATATTGAAATAAAATGAGGTGTTTATGCATCCATGTTATACATTGACTTTTTAAATAAGAAAATAGAAACATTGTTCTTTTTTTTAAGTCGAAAACAATCTTTCAGTTTGGTATAGACAATTTCCTGATTCACATATTTTATAAAACACCTGAACCTTTTTTTCTTTCTTTTTTATAGCCTAATGAAAGAAGTGGGCTTTACGTTGCCCTACAAGTTTTATAAACTTGGGTTTGAATAGAGACAAAGCCAATCTCAAGCACATATCAAGGTGCTCATTCGTGAGCCTTGATTGATATTTATTTTTGATTCTGTTCATGGTGGAAAATCCTGCTTCACAGCAGTAGGTTGAGCCAAACATACTGAAAATGTGCAGGGTCATCTTTGAGCACACCATTTCACTTTTCTTTCTTGTTAAAGAGATCTGTATGATGCTCCAAATGAATGTATGAATGTATGACGAATAAGGTTGTGAATATATGAGAGGTGAAACAGTAGCGCTCATAAAGATATCTTTCTGAATATCAAGGACATCTATATACCTTCTGAGATTCCTCTCCCTATAAATATTTAACTCTCTGTGTATTGATGCCGTCCATTCTTTAATTGGATCCTTATCAAAAGGACATGCTATGTTTGTGTTTTTTTTAACAACTAATGTGTTTAACGAACCTAGTGAATTATTTTTTTCCTTTTTTTTATTTATTCCACAAACCTGCTACATAACTCTTCTTACTAAACCAGGATATAGAGTACATGATTGGCTTTAAGGATGGAGACAGAGGACACTCTGGCTGTGAACGAATGTCCACCCTAATCACTAAATAGGACAGTATATAGGGGTTACAGCATTTTAGATGAGTGTCTGAGTGGCAAGTGTATGAAATAGTAGTGGACTCGAAATTTCCCACAATGCACTTTGAATGGTAGTGATCCAGGGGTTAGGGCAGATGTTAGGACACAGCCTCTGAGTTTATTGGGGAAAACCTTTCCTTGACCAATGCTGTGTCTGAATGTCCACCCTAATCCCTAGATCCCTGAATCACTATATGGAGCAGGGACTATATATTGGCCTTTATAGTGAACTTAGTTAACTGACCGTTTGGACAGATGATCACTACTTTTCACCCCCCAATGGTCACGTAACTCCACCTCCCCACACAGTCCCTGCGCCATCTTTGTTATTTATCGCAGCTGTTGGGTAGCGACAGCTGTAGGCGACAGCGGGAATCTGTGAGGACTGCTTGCAAGGAGAGCTCTCCT
>NW_015150724.1:102512-129828 GCF_000732505.1 Cyprinodon variegatus | reverse complement strand
AGCATACAGCTAGAGGCTTAGCCGCTCATGAACTCTGTTAACCAACCATCTCCCTTTCCCTGCTCTGACCCCAGTGAACCAGCCCCCCGGACTGAACTGTTCCAGTTAATTTCCTGTTCTTTGTCTTAAAATAAAACTCCTTGGACTTTTACCAGTGCCTCTGTGAGTGTTCTGCATCTTGGGCTTTAACTAGAGAAAACCCATCATGACATTAGTGAGGTAACAAACGAAACTAAGACTAGAGGAGAGTAGAGAAAGAACGACATTATGGGAATGTCAAGAAAGATGCAGACATCATAATAATTGAACAATCATGTGAAATAAATGTTGATTGCCTCTGACTTTATCTGGCATGTGTGTTTTGTTCTCCCATTTAGCACTTTAATTCATGCTAAGACAGAAAAAAAAAGCTAGTTAAAAATCTTTTTGCAAATCTAAGAAGGTTAATTTCAAATCTGCCATTTCCAAAAACCTTTTCTACTGTAATACTCCATACTTCACATAAAAAAGGTTGAGGTAATGCAGTTAGATCTTGTGCCATTGGGCAAGAAACCATACAATGCACACAATGTGTTGTGTACTTCTTACACTAAATAAAATAAACGGTGAGGCTTATTTCTGGTGAGGCACTTTGCATGTAACTTTTATTGCAGCTCGCCAACAACAACACTGGGCACCAGACCAAACATATCGAACACTGAGTGATGCGCTTCTCATAGGGTAAACCAATCGATCACAGATGATCCAATCTAACGATATACTACACAATGCATTTACCATACAATGCAATTGGGTGAAAGAGGCTGTAGTGTAAATTAAGTTTAGTCAATTTACTGTTAACAAGTTTAGAGTTAAAGCTAAAGTCAAACTTATGAGAAAGCTTTTTAACTCTGACTCTCCAACTGGTGATTTATATCTTAGCACTGAATGCAGAAAATAGTAGTTAAGACATGTTTATTAAAATTTTTTTATCTGCTAAAATATTATTTAGGATTTACCAAAATAGAATGTGTCTATTTTTGTTGAAATAACTTTTTCTATTTTACAGTATAAGACATGGAGCTCTAAGAAGTAAAATTGTGCATAGAATTTGATTGCTTTGCTGTTTCATCTTTACTGCAAGCGTTACTTGCGTCTGACTTTTACATTCAGATAGTTTTATTCAAATGCAAAAAGCTGACCAACTCTTATACAATTATGCTTTTGGAAGAGAAATATGTCAGAATACAGATCCCCTCTCCTAAACACCAGATTGCTGTATTTGTGCAAACAAGCTGGCCTTTTTTCAGTGTTCCTGTTGCAGTAATCCGTGCTCTAAACCGCATTTACAAGAAAAGGCTTATGATGCGAACCTTGTCATATTCAGCACCTGTTAGCAAAATAACCACTGTACCAGGCCAAGCTGGGAAAGTGGCCCATTCATTATACTAATCTCATTAGTTAAGATCTGTTAAGTAGAGACTGGTTTTAATGCATGCTTTTTTCCTTTTAATTATTGGCCATAAATACAATGGAGTGCATTAGGGCCTGGGGACGAAGAGCAGAGCGGCTCCTAATAGATTAGGGGACAAGCACATTATCTAAATGTACATATCTAACTAATCATGCATCAGCCATAGCCATGTTCGCTTTGAGACATCAATTGCAGTTTGACATTTGACCCCAGCTTTGGCCTCTCATAATTATCTGGGCAAAGTGACGTCAAGATTGCATCAGGGTACTTGAACAATCTGCCCACTTTCCTTCCCGTAATGATTAGGACCACAGTGCTATTTCTAAAAGAAAACAGATTTTTTTTTTTTTCTAAACTGCTTTGTGGTTAATCATGTTTGGTATTAATTTTAGGATTAGATTTGAAAGCCTGATTAGAAAACTCACTGTGCTGTAATTCTGATGATCTCAGAGGAGAGTTTTTTTGGTTGTTTTTTTCCTGTGTCCTGCCTTTGTAACATACTGTACATTGTTTTTTTTTTTTTTTTCTATTTGAGTTATATGTTTTCCCCTTCCACTGTAATAGACAAATCTGCACATACTTTATATTATTCTAGTGATTTGTGAACATTGCGTTTGTCAGATTGGGCTTTTATGCAGCAGTAGGAAGCTAGTTAACAAAGAAAAAATAGAAAATACACTATTTAATCATGTTTTATTGCTCAAAAGGAAACCAAAATGGTTGGAGATCATAATTTCCTTTACAGAATCTTTCTCTCAGTGACCTTAAGATGAGAGATGCACTAACTTAGCCTGTATATTATAGATTATTAACAACTTCATGACATAGGATGTACATGATATACTCTAAAGTTAAAACCCTATATTGGTTTAAACCCTAATTTATTTATTTAATTTTTTTAAAGAGACAGGTTCAGATTATATTTATCTGAAGTTAATCAATAAAAAATATTCAGCTGGAAATGAAAAGCTGATTCATATTTAGAAAAGTAAAAAAAAAACAAATAAATAAATAAAATTAATATATATATTATAATCAGTAAGTAACAGTTTCTTTTTGTAATGTGTTTATGTATTTTAGCCTTCAGTTTTTATCTTATGTTCCTTAACTGTACAGCACTTGGGTCAACCCTGGTTGTTTTAAATGTGCTTTATAAATAAAGTTTGAGTTGAGTTGAATAAATCAAAGGCACTTGGAACACTGGCAAGCATTAGAACAGAGCAAATCACTTTTGTAAATAAAGCTTTGTTTCAATTTCTGCTTCAAATAATTACAAAGACATGAAATGCACTCAAAAAATATTAATAAAAAAGTAATTATTAAAAAATATTTGTCCCAATCTGCTTCCCTCTATGGAATCCACATCAAAGCATAAACTGCTTTGAAATCGGCTAAAATGTAAATATGATTAAGCAAACTAGGGGTGTTTAAACAAGGTATTTATTTAAGCTTTACATGTAGATGTTCACAGTTTAAAAAAAAAGTTTGTTTAAAGTGGTTTAAATTATTCTTAGTATGTTTATGGCACATTGTACAACAAGCTAACTGACGATAAAGCATGCGATGAGCCAAAACATCAAAACGTATCTGTTAGAGGGTGAGTTAGCCCACAAATTCAGCAACATTCTCTCTTTAGGATAAGCTTTAGATATTTATTAGCAGTATTGAATAATTGAACGCATAACTTTCTTCCTGTATAGATTGGATTTTCTGTTGAAAAGCATTTAAGCTACATGTGTGTTCAGTAATGTGTTGCGAACACATTGTAGCAGCTTTCTGAATCCAGGTCATTTCCATTTTAAAAGCAGTCATTTGTTGACAAAATATGAGTTCTTTAAATATAAAAGGGACAGAAAGAAACTTAAAAACCGCAGTATAGGACAACATGTAAGTTGCGTCACTATTATGAAATGTGCAGTAGCACATATTTCAATTCTAAACTATGTGAGTCCTTTTACTAAAAGGCAGACTGTTATCTAATCTCCATTTGATGCACATACCCAAATAACAGTACTTCATGACGCAAAATCCTTTTTAATTTGCAATCAATGGTTTTTTGTGATAATTTATCTTTTTTCTGTGTTTCTATTTGTTTTTAGAGATAGTTGTTTATGGAGCATTTTGCTATTTGTTATAGTTATTATATCATTGTAAAAGATGGATAGCAGGGACAAAATTATTTTAAAACTTAAGAATTGTAAATTCATTATAGACCAAAAGTCATTTTAATTAGGATCTTCGTCCTTTAGTCCAGCTGCCCTTCCCTTATATTCTAATAATACAGTAGCAGCCATTCAAAATGTCCCTTCCCAGTCAAAAGCCAGCCAAATGGCAGCAAAATCCCCTCCAAATTCAAGCCACTGGCCTTCTCCTGGGCGTGATGATGCTTCTCTTTAGATTTTAATCTCCACAAATCATGACAGAAAGAATATTTTAGTACAAAGATTGATGTATAAAAGGAATTGTAGGGGACCAGCCAAGGCCCCATCAAGGAAAGAGGGGAAATTTTGAATGGCTACTACTGTAACATCTGCTGAAAAAGTGTGGATAAAGATAATCTGGATTCTATTCTTCCCAAACGTGTATCTCCTTTAAAGCAGCTGTCTAACTTTAATGGGCATTAATACTTGTATTACATATCAAAGTCAGACAGCACGTTCTGTTCCAGTGTAAATGCCTTCACATCTGGCGGTAACCACCAGTTACGATGGTGTATAACGCCCTTTCGGATTCTTTTACACAAGTTAGTCTCATCTAAACAGACAGTAAAATGTAATTTTTACTCCATTTTTCTATGAGATGCTCAGTACTTTGATGCTCATGCAGTGTTTTCCCATCTCCACAGCTGTATTTATTAAGCCCCTAAAGGGATTATGAGCTTTCAGCATCCCCGTACATTAAGATGGCTGTTTGAAACTGCAAACTGTTCATGCGCAGTAATTACTGTCTTATGTTAAGATGTTAAATACAGGTGATGTATCTACTGCCTTTCCCTTCTTTTTAATTACTGTACATCTGACAACATGTGTATATGTGAGTGCATTAACTTCCTGTCAGCCACCTCTTCATCATTATCAGGCTGCCCCACGCATTACAGGCTCGTTCATTCAAAGCAATTATTGCTCGGCCAACATGTGGGGATGGATGTCTGAGAGCAGCAGGTCATAACTGGGATATTGTATTGGCCATATTAGCGAGTCAATGCGAGCCCAGGGCAGGTTGATTTAATTACACTATTATACATAAGCTTGATTAGGCTGGCTTTTCCCCTGGAGCAAATACAGACTGTATGTCATAATTATAATAATGGGGCAAAGGATGAACAGTTCAGAGCAATATCCCTTTGTGGTTTGTCACTATTAATCATAGTGGGGGATTTTTCTCTGTGCATCCTTGCAATGGCCCGCGGTTCTGATTTTATTGAATTTTGGTAAACTGTAAGAATGCAATGAAAAATGCCGTTCAACTATCAGCTGAAGACAGTAATGGAAAAACACATGAAACCAATTTTAACTCATCTATATAGAAAAAAAAAAATAGGAAACCTGTTTTATGACTAAATTTACCCTAAAGCTCATGTAAAAAAAAAAAAAAAAAAACTTAAATAAAATATTTTTCCTAATTTTCTCTCAGGTTTTAATGAACTACTCTAATCAAAGCAAACTTGACATTCAGGCAAAGTCTTAAAATACGTAAATAAATAAATTAGTTTTTTTTTTTTTTGGGAGTGGGGGGAATTTATTGTTCAATTTTAAATTAAGAGATACACCACAAACCTTACACCTAACTGGAAGAGAAAATAATTAATTTGGATATGCTGTTTAGAGATAATTTACATATAAATGTGTTTGGAATAAAAAAACAAAAGAAAAAAACAAGAAAAAAAAAATAATACAAATACACCACAGTGATAAATGACACCCTGAAGACTATAATTTAGAATGAAAATGGAAAACAAGCTCATTACATTCCAAAACAAATTCTTCTTGACCTTTTTATATTACATTTGTTTGGGCCCTAAAAGCAGAAGTTTGTGTTTATTTTCTTATTTATTTTTAATCTTCAACATACATTTATCTAAGTTAATTTTAAGTTAGACTTTTATGTGAAATGGTATAATGAGCTGACTAGCAGGGCAATTGACAAAAGATCTTTTATAACTGAAAATAGTGTAAAACTGAGTTAAAGCATAATGACATGTGTTTAGTTCGTTTTAATTAGTCTGTATCAGATTGGCAAACAATTTTTTTGTGTTCTTGTACAAAGAAACACACCCTGATTAAAAACAATATATATATTGTTGTTATTTTTTATTTATTTTCTATTTAGAGCAGGGGTGGGCAATTCCAGTTTCTCAGGGCCGTATCCTGCAACTTTTAGGTGTGCATTTAGTTTGACACACCTGAATATAGTAATTGGATGATTGAGAGGACTCTGGAATAACTAACTGCATGCTGAAGAGGTAACTCAGTCATTTGATTCAGGTGTGTTGGTCCAAGGATGGATCTAATAGTTGCAGGATACTGGCCCTCAGAATATGGAATTGCCCACCTTTGATTTAGAGGTAGCTTTCCTGCTAAAATGTATAAATAAAATTTAAAAGATATTAAACAAAAACACAATTAAAATCATTAGCATAAAAAAATAATAGTACCTCTAATTTCCCAAAAATCATACATGTGAATAAACAGTAATGTTTACCATTGTCGTAAGCCTCGTTGTAGTTCCAGTTTTCACCACATGGTGGCAGCAAAACATGTTTGACCTCTCATGAGTTTGGGTTTGCTTTCAAACATGGAAACCGAAGCATGTTTGGTAGCATTAGAGCATGCTAATAAATCTCATTGAAGTTGCTGACAACATCTGACAACAGGACAGGAAAAAGACTGCTTCTCTCCAGTTTCCCTCTTTCAGGGGCCCTTAAATAGCCCCACATCCTGCTCTGCATGTTTATTAGTTGTGTATCACAGCTGATGGACATGGATGTTCATTACCAGTTAGTGTTGCTTCATGGGAGACCAATCTAGAGCACTGGGAGGAGGAATGTCACTCAGAAACAGTAACTGAGGAATGATTTGAAATAGAAAAGAAAATGTTGCAGGGCAAATGCAGTATCACTAGGAAGAAGGGTAAAAATCCCTATGCACTATGAGGTGTTTATTTATATCATAATGCTTTATTTTGCTTCACTTCAACTGCCCAGGTATTTTCCTGGTTAAAACATCTTCTGCTCCTCTATCATCTCTGTTTGTATATTACCAAGTCTGCTTTTAATTAAAGTCCACAAAAAGGCAGTACTTGACATTTAAGCAAAATATGTTACCCCCACCCCCCCACTATCAGATTCCCTTTTATTTCACACACTCTGCATCTGAGGAATGTACCATAATGCTGCATAATGGGATCAGTCAGTGAGCATTAAGCCAAAGAGAGGGGCAGAGAGGAGAAGCTCTGCCTGAAGAAACGCAGCCTGGTCTGTCCGAGTTAGCAGGTGCTTTCTGGATGAAAGGCTTCAGCACACAGTGACATTTTCAATTGATTTACCCTAAGCACCCCTGCAGTGCTCACACTAGAAGACAAACAGATCTAAGCAGCTCCTCTGGGACAAAGATTTCCACTTGGCAAATAATTTCTTGGTAAATGCAAATTCACACTAATTAAATGTACAGATAATCTTGGCACGTAATAATGACCATGTACCACAGATGGTGCAAGATACTACTTCATACAAGTTACTGGATATATTTTGGTTTGTAGGCTATAAAAAACATTTACGGAGACTGTAAAGAATTTTTATATAATTTCTATCATTAAAATATATATTTTTGGTAATTTCTTTACATTTCTTAAGCGGCTTCATGGGTCAAAGAGTGGTAAACTTGAAATCTTTGTCTAGTTGTAATTTACAAATATCAGTTTTACTATTTTTTGTACCGTTTAGAATGCCATGTATTACATTAGCTGTAATTTTACCACCTTATTAGACAGGAAGCTCTTGGAAAAGACTATATTCAGCTTGATTTAAAAAAAAATGACAGTACACCAACAGAAAAAAAAACTATTTTCTGGATTGATATTCTCTTGCAATAAACATCTTAACCAGAAGATGGCAGCAGCATTTCACTTAAAAAAAATGTCTCACCATAGGAGATTTTCAGGGATTTACTAAAACTTTCTGTTAAAAAAATAAAAAAGCACACCACATTGCATAGTGTTAGGGTTTATGTTTTTATCATTAGATCTCAAAAAGTACCATTGATGTTGTTGGGGGAGTTAAAGCAGGAATAAGTCATCATCATCAGAGCTTTAAAATAGCTAACAGCTAAAAAACAAGAGTGTCAAAAAATAATAAAACACTATAATTGAATAAAAGACAGCATAAAGATATAAAATAAGGCTTTAATAAAAACAGTATAAACTAAATAAACACGGTCACAACAATTCAGTCCTGCAGTTTAAAGGAGAGGGGGAGTAAGACTTAGCCTTAAGCCGAGTTTTAAAATAAAGCAATGAAGAAGCCTCCCTAATATGTGGATAGTGGGGGTGGAGGGGGATGAGTAACATATTTTGCCTAAATGTTATTCCTCAGTGACATAAATTGTATGGCATAAGTGTAAACCCACTAATACCTTGCTTTCTATCTAAACTAATGGGCCAGGTGAAGAAGGCATTAACCCTTAACTGCTTTGTCAACCTCCAACCTGCCTTTTGCTGAGCCTGGTTGACCAGGAGGTTAAAGGGTTAAGCAGCCTGAAAGGTCTATGGTTACCCTTGAGAAGATGTTACCAAAACAGTTGTTAGTTGTGTATAAAGAAAAACAATAACACTTAAAAGCTATATAGGAGACATAGGAAAAAACTGTTGAAGAAGATGCTCTGGTCTGATAGAGGTTGTAAAAGACTTGAGGTGATAATGGTCTTATTAAAGCAGAAAAATGACCCTAATTATACAGCCAGAACTGAAATGGAATAAAAATGAATAAATTTAAAATCCTGTTGAGAATCTGTACAAAGAACTTAACATTGATAGAGATGTTTTACAAAGACCACAAAGAAATTGCAAATTTAACTGCAGCCAACAGTGTCTCTTCAAACTACAGAGTGAGTAGCGCCGCTAAGAAATGCACACCAGTTTTTATCTTCAACTTCTCAGTTATGCACTTCTTCTTATAGTTGGCCTATCATGTTTAGTCAAAATTGCATATATTGTTTAGCTGCTGTAAGATAATACAGCCTACAACAGTTGAAATGGTCATCAGCCATCAGATATTTAGAAAGTCGTGAATCTCCTTGGTGGTCATGCTATTTCACAAGGTCCCCAAGAGATAACACTTTCTATACACAAACATCGACTCACACACAACATTGCACATTGGTGAAATATTCCAAAAGGAGAAAGATCTAGAACCTGACCAATGGAAAAGTTAGAAATTTCATTAGTCTGGGGGTCTTCTCACTCATAGCCAAGCATAGATTTCTGGGAAGTGAACGAACCTTTGCCTTGAGTCACTCCCAATTGTGGGTCAGAGCTGTTTCGGGCTGTTGGAAGAAAATTATGTCAGAGGGGCCACCATGGTGTGCATGTTCTCAGGCAGAGTAGCAGGAATTCCCTCTGACAAGGCCTTACCTTTCTTCTCATCCAGCCGTGCGGACCTGTGGGATAGGTGCTTGGAGTAGATGATGTATGAAATTATATAGTCCAGATGTTTTTATACATGCATCAATAACTGCAAGAAACGACAGAGCTATTATATTTGGCAACAACCAGAAAAATCATTGGAGTTTATTGTAATTCTATGTAACAGTAGAACATAAACTGTTTCAGGGGGTGAATACTTTTGCTAGTTACTGTAGAGTTGTTCTCGGACGAAATGATAATCTTCCATCCAGCTTGTGTTGTTGGTTGCTTTATATTGTTTGTTTTATTTTTGGCAGCTCATTGTGTCTGGGCCTTATTTTATTGCCAGATGTTTTATCAGTTCAGACAGTTTCTCAGAAGTGATACCATGAACATTGTGGCAAAGTTGTGACACACAGGAGAAACTGAGTAATACTGCCTCCTGCTGCAAGGAATGACAGCACAACAAACCATGAAGGATTGGAGAATGTATGCTTTAACTACATCTCTCCCTACAGTGGGAATGCGTCATAATTCCAAAGCCCATTATGGACCTGTATACCGTAAAGACGCTGTTTCACCATATGTTCTGGGAAGCGTAGCGCCATATGAAAGCTCTGTCTGCTGAACAACATCCGGAAATAAATATGCTTTCTTTTACGTCTTCACTAAAGCTTCGGATTTTACCTAAGCAAAGGCTTGGTAACAAATGAAGAACAATGAGATGTGTGTGGGAGTGAAAACTAGATAACCAGAAAAAAGAAACAGTTTTTATTGCCTGTTGCAATGGATGACATGCGTGATCTAAAAGTAATAAGAAATAAACTTTCCAGAGTGTGGCTATGTTTCGTTTAAGCAAGCCACAGGTGCTTCCCAGCTGGTTAATTCGCATATCAGCATTTGTTTAACTAAGGGTAGAATCTGGTTAAGATTTTGATGTTGAGACACCGGTTGGTATTTATTTAATGGAAAAGAATCCAAGGTTATGAATCATTTTATTTTGAGTCACTCTGTAAGAAAATGTGCTGGAGGTGAAACAGAATATGTTGATCGTGGTTAAAAAATGTGACTATAAAACTGTCTGCCTTAAAAAAAAAGAAAAGAAAAAAAAAATCCAAGACCCATCCAACATCTGTAAAATGGTAATTTGTAAATGGAGAGTATTACTTACCAAAAGTGTGCTTTTTATAATAAACCATGAAACTTATCAGCAGGGACAGCAGCCAGTTTTCCTACTTGAGTGTGTTTCCTGGAGAGGGAGCCCTCATTTCACAATTATACTATCTGGTTTCGGCACAGAGGGTCCAAACTGCAGCATCAGGGTATTCCTCCTGATTGGGATCGCTGTCTGAGGTTGGGAGCACCACTTTTGGATCCAGCTGAAAAACATACCACCATATTAGGTTTCCAGAACCTGGAGAGATGCTTAAGGCTGATGGTTGGAATTAAATGACTTTGGATGAAACGTCGACGAGGCAGCGTGTTCTCTCTCTCAGAGGATCTTTGATTTAATAAAGTCTGTTTCAATTTATGTGGTGTTTTAAAATCAGATCAAACAAAGAGAGAGAACAGAGAGCAACCCTATTTTAAATCAGTATATGCACAGAATAATAGTTTTTGGATAAAAGCCACCTGTGAGTCATGCTGATTGACAGAATCGTTTATGAGAAGAAAAGGTTCTAATATGGCTTTCATGCAAATTTAACACACAGTTTTTAATATGTGGATGCAGATACTTTCAAAAATCTCATAAATGGAACAACATAAGGCAAAGTTAAATCTGAAATCTCACCCTAAAAGCAGGTGAGGGATGTGAAGGTCAGGTCTAAGGCCTGATAGGAGTGGTTCAAAAATCCAGCACACACCACATAGCTTATTCCTCATGTGATAAGTTCAGGCTGGAATGGAATCAGAGCCAGATGGAAGGTGAATCAAAGGGGATGGATGACTAATATAGAGTGAATCATAACAGTTTTGAAAAAAGTCAGGGTGATCTGCAAACAACAGTCAGGACAGGCATCTGTGCAAATGCTGGAAAAATTGTAAAGATTATTTGCCTTTTAAAAAATATTTACATTTTGTGTATTTAGAAAATAATACATATTGTATAGTAATTTGAGTAAAAAAAAAAAAAAGATCATCGGAAAAACATACTGTGTCAATTTAGAAAGTAGGAAGGTCACGTTCCAGATTTTATTTCCCCTACAAATTTCCAATCTACTTTGAATAAACATTTGCCAAGACTAGTTCCCTGCACAATAATTCATCCATCCATTCATTTTCTGTCATGCTTGTCCAAGGCGGAATTGCAAGGGGTGCTGGTGCCTATCTCCAGCTGTCTAAAGGGGAGAGGGGGGGTACACCCTGGACAAGTCGCCAGTCCATCGCAGGCACAATATTAATTTAAGGTAATCAAAGTAATTATGTGCACATGCTCTAAACTTCAATGGGTTTATGTGCAAAGTACTACTACGAGTCATACACTTACTTTACTTGACCGCCAGTAAAAGTACCCTTGATTAATAGAGCTAACTTGAGTAAACAGAAAACACAGCTCCATAAGCATCACATCTTTCCAAAGATTTTTTTTTTATTTCTGTTTAAAGAAACATATTACAGCTAAAGTTACATAATTCTCTAGTCCACATTTTCAACTTTCATTTGAGGGATGTGAGCAATTTCTTCATTATGTCAGTCTCATTCAGACATATGAAAGAAATTTGATTGGAGGTGTGATGCCTGCATTTGGAATCATTGGCTATGGTCAAAATTAGCTCTAAGAGCAGGTGAAACAAGCCACCTCTGGCTGCAAAAACAGAAAAAAAAAAACATCTGAAATTGCAACAACATAAGGAGTGGCAATATTTAAAGGTTGGTCAATCTAATGGCAAAAAAGAGAAAGAAAGCACTGATGAAGATATCATTAAGAAGCACTGTAACCTCCTGAAGTATGATTGGCCCCCTAGGTGCCCCCCAGATGGTTGATATGTTGCATAACCACATCAATCCTATACAGTATTTGGTGCTAAGCAGAAGTGGAAGAGTGAAGTAGGCTTATTTTAAGTAAAGATAAAAGTTACTTTTTTGTAAACCGGAAAATTACTTCTGGTCTATTTCATAAAGGAAAAGAAGAGATGTTGGCTTTTAACATTAACAAATAATTAGCAGTTGCTATAGAAAAGAAATTAAAATCTTGGGGGAAAAAAACATGTCAGGTGGGGTGGAGGCTTTGAGGACCCAAACGCAGAGAAGAGTAGGCAGAGGTGAGTTTCTGTTGATTAAATAAAGACTAACAGGCAACTGAAACAAAAATCCAGAAAAAAATACAAAAGTATTGAAAATCAAACAAAATCCCCCAAAAAGTCAGGGAAAATACTCAAGGAAGTGATGAAACAACAAGAAACCAGCTCTGAGTGAAGGCTCTGCTGCTCTTTAAAGCCCAGCACTCTGATGAGCGCCACCTGTGTAGACTACCAAGGTTCTCCACAAAGATCTTCTCTGAAGGAGGATGCATAACTAATTTCACTGCAACAATGCTTTATGTGGTAAAAGGCAAATGGCCTGTATTTGTATAGCACTTTATTTTGCTTCTCTGTTTTCAGGATATTAAATACCCACCAATAAACACAGAACGCTGACATATGCCAAGTTCCACTTAAACAACATGCACTATTATGCACTTCAATATATTTAATGTTTAGAAACTCTAATTGTAAATAATTTAGAAACAAATCTTTTTCCCTACTCTTTGGACACCAATAAGATAGACTTTCCCCCACGTCTGGCACCCCAACAAAAAAGTCCACTACTGCAGGCAAGCATCAGTGTGAAGAAAACAGTGTCTGGTGACTTCAATAAGATAAAACTTCAGTCAGCCAAAATAATTATTTACAATAATAAAAAACATAATAATCATTTATTAAAAATATTATGCTTTATAGATGCTTAGTTCCTTCAGCAATTTTTTCAACCAATAAAAAAAAAAGCTGAAAGTCTGAATTTCAACTGCAAACAGAAATGTTTTTGTTGTTTTTCAAAATGTGTCATGTTAATGTCCAGAACTAGAGTTAAGAGAATATTGTCTCCATCCAAGCATTGCTATACCTAACAGTACACCTGACTCAACACATGCAGCAACAACATGAATAAAGTTAGCCTGAGTACTAATCCAAGGCTATCGATTCATTTTTTATGAAACAAGGTAATAAAGTAAACCAAAAATGATTCCCAAAGACAATGGTGTTGACCTCCTTACAGGATATTGCCCTAGAGAAGCATTTAGACCTTTAAAAGTAAGAATCTGGATTTGAAAGGAGCATTGATTTTGAAGCAAGAAAAAAAAGTCTAGACTATGCGAAATGTGTCAAAATAAATGTGCAGATAAAAATATAATTAAAAGAACAAGATTTTGTTATAGTTAATGAGGACACATAAGTCAAAACCCATCTGAGCAGTTCATGTAAGTAGTTTCTCGATTAAAACATTTGGAAATTTTAATAAATAAATTAATTAAAAAATATAATTATTTTGTTTCTGTATTTTTAAGAATTTCAATAATTTGCCCATAGCTTAATCTGTGGACTAATTTCCTTTGATTTTACTGTATATGAGGATTTCTGTGACTTTTGTGTCAACAGTCCAATTAATGTATATTAACAATGAATGTATGTATAAATATATGCTTGAATTGAACACTTCAAACCAATTTCTAGGGAAAAAAATTGGATAAACTAATTTGGTTGAACTTCCTTTAGCTTCACTCTTAAATGAAAAGGTTTAAAAATATTTAAAACCGAGGAGGATCCAACCCACATGCTGACCCTGTAGCCCTCTGACTCCTCAAGTCATGCTTGTAAAAAGAAAACAAATCCCTCCCACATGGACAGCTGCCACGGTTTCTAAGCAACCCACACAAACAACAGGAAACAGAAAAGGAATCCCATCGGAGATGCTGTAAAAGAAGGAAAGGCATTGATAGGAGACAGGAAATGGGCAGAAAAAACATGAGGGGAGAAGGTGTCATTGGCAGTGCAGCTGAACCTCTACATACAATTGTCCAGCAAGGGTTTCTTTCTAGGCTTGTGAGTCAGAATGGTGGTTGGACCCTCCTAAACTCAGATGACTTGCAGCGGCTGTAAGCCAGGATCTAGCTATTTTTAAAATCTTTTTTTATTGCATGTCAATACCAACAGCAAGGATAGGTCAGATAAACATACTTTCCACATTTACAGTTGCCTGCAAGTGTTTACCTGATGAGGACCAGCGTGAATAAAGGACACCATCTTAAATCACTGCATTTTATTGAAAGTGTGGATAAAAACACACATTTGAGTATTAGAAAGTCTATGCAGACTCCAACGAAATTAATTATTCTGTAGTAATATGTTTCCCTCACAGCAGATGTTTTTTTCATAAAGGGCCTTCTGCAGTAATATAGTTTAACATGTTTAGACAGCTACTATCACCTAAAATAGGCATTTGTATTTCTGAAAGGATTTCTATCAACACATAAGCTACATTATTAAATAAACAGACATTTTGCTCCTGTAGATAATGTTTTCACACAGACTAGTTTGCTAAAAAGAAAATCCTCCCATGTTTTATTTTAATATTGCTTATTGTTAAATTGCCTTCCTTTAACGTCATCAAACTTAATCACTAGCACTCAAGCTTTTTTCAGCACAGCCCTCTACCACCATGGTAACTATCTGAGCATAGCGCATAGGGTGGGAGCAGGGTTTCAGCCGGGGCCAAAGCAACCTTTCTTTGACCATGGAGGGCACAGTAAAGCATGAAAAACAGTTCAATCTGAAAAACTCACACAAAGAGAAAAGACAATTAGGAGACATTTATTGATAAAATTACTTTGTCTTTGGCGCTCAGACCTCAGCAGGAAACATAGTGCTTAATTTTGATAGATATGCATGAACAGGAGCAAAGAGTACTGCTGTTTCCCTCCCAGGCCTGAAATTGGTGGTGGAGTGGAGACAGATGAAGTTGGTCAGTCTGTAGACTGCTGGTTAGTGAGACGGTATGCTGAGCTTTATGGGGAGATCCAGTGGACTGCGTGAGCTCATTCTAGAGCCTTACTCAGGGACCTGGAAGATGGGAGTCCAGCTTGGATAACACTTTATGGTAAATGGCCTGTACTTATATAGCACTATTTGAAGTCAGGAGACTTGACCAAAGCACTTTACATTACATCCAGTAATTCACCCATTCACGCACACACTCACACTGATGATGGCAAGCCACAGCTGCCTTGGGGCTCACTGACAGAAGCAAAGCTGCCATACACTGGCACCACAGGGCCCTCTAACCCCCATCAGTAGATGATGCAGGTGAAATGTCTTGCCCAAGAAAACAACGACACTGAAAGTCTGGGCTTGAACGTCAATCCTTCGATTTAAGGCCAAACTCCTACACTCGACGCCACTGTCGCCCCAGATGAGACAGGGAACGCAGTAAGAGTCCGGGAGGAATGACACTCTGATGAAGCTTTAGCTACGAAGGTGAAGGAGGGGCTGGAGGAGGGTTGAAACGGTGTCATCTGAATGATGTCACAGAGCACACCCACCGCCTGCACACAGGAACAGACAGGTGCGTATCGGAGGCCTTTTAAGATGAACTTTGGATGCCGATTGGCTTTCGTGGAGGTGTGGTTCAAAGCTGATTGGCTGTGTCACAGGTGGATATATGAAAAGCAATGAGTTTCTTCAGTTGAACTTCCGCCTAGGCTCCATTAATCATTACTCTCATCCAGATTACTACGTTTTGCACAAGAAGCCTTAATAAATATATTTTTTTAACAACTTTAAATGTAATAGTTCTCTCTCTCTTTTGTTCCATCTCTCCTCTTTATTTCCATGCTTTGGTGTCATATCTGTTTTGTTGCCTAATGTCATTTTTTAGCTTAGTTAGTGCTGGTGTTTAAGGGGAGCTCAGTTAAGCAAAGTTCTAAGTCACATCACCATTCAGTAATGGATCCAACCCTTTTTAGATACATAGGCAGTTTTTACAGCACTACTGGCTTGTTATATGGACAGTTGGCTGACAGGAAAGGGGGTAAGAGCCGTGCAGGAAAGGAGATTCGGGAGTGCAGATTCGAACCTGGGTCACCCGTGTCGAGGATTTAGGCCTCCATACATGGGTCGTGTGAGCTAACCACTGCACCACCAAAGCACACCCCAGGCAGTTTTTTTTCTTTAACATCAATATTGGCAAAATGCTATATTTTGACATGAAAATTCAATAAATATACCTCAAATTCCGCCTATACTTGGGTCAAGGCTTAGACAATACTAATAGACAGCAACTCTAACCCCCTGGTGCTTTATTGTCTTAGAATCATTGGAGAAATGTAAGCATTCTTGTTTTAAGTTTGAACTTTATAAATAGAAAACAATGGCATCATATAGATAACATTAGGATTTTTACATTTTTTACAGATATCAAATAAAAAGGAAAGGTTTAGGTTTTTAATAAAAAGGAACTACATCCTACTATCACTAATACAAACATTACAAACCGCTGCACTGCCCTTAAATGTATACCTATAAAGATTGTATCAGTTGAACTACCCAATAATGATTTACACTTCCTCTCAAACTCTGTGAAGCAATGCTTGGTTCTGAAATGATTGCAGTTCTTAAATGTAAAAAGCAGCAAACCTCACATAGGCATCAGGCCATTACTAATGGTTCATTCAGTTGTCAATGGTAGGAGAGTATCAGATTACCAGAGAAAACATTTCCATATATTTCCATGTAAATTCCAGAAATATACAAATTTCCAAAAGTAAGGTTAGAAAGATCGCAGTAGATGTTGTGAAGAAGGGCACAAAGAACTCACTCAAAGTTGTTCTTACAAAGAAGATATCAGCTAGGAAATACCAGGAGATTGTGCACAATGCAGAGGGGAAAAAAGATTATGAGTTCAGCACATGTACTCATTATAAAACAGAGAGAACATCGCCTTCAAAGTCTAGAGCTTTCTTATTCCCAATATGGGTTTCCAGGGTATGCGTAGCTCATCAGAAACATCCCCATTTTGGTTTAACAAAAACTGAAAAGTTACAATTAAGGTGTGTTTTTCTTTTTTTTTTTTCGTTTCTTTTTTTTTTTTTTTATCTTGGAGGTTTTTTTCTTTATATAAACAAGCTAAGTTAGTTCAAGAAAATAATAAAGACTAGACTTTTTAACATGCTTTGAACAAAACATGCAAACCACAACCTTTGTTTGGGTAAGATTCCATATAGTCCAGCATAAAGTGCTGCACAATTGTGAAGTGGAAGTAAATCTGGAAATCTGATAAATCAGTGCTGCATTTGCATTAAGCCTCCTTCGTTATTATTTTTAGGAATTTGCTGCAAATGCTGCAGGGGGAGAAACAATAGCATGTATCACACTCTCCTTACTGTGGAACTTAAAAGTGGCAGCATCATGCTGAACCTAACTACAGGCTAAACCTGTAAGAAGGATTTTTAGAGACTGGTAATACCACTGCATACCTGTTGGTTAGAATGGTCCAGTTAAAGTTATTAAAATGTTTACAGACGATGTTTACAGACGCTCTGCTTTCTCACTGATGAACATTGAGCTTTTTTCTTGCATTTTTTTCTTGTTATTTTATCAAGGTTTATTCTATAGGTGGTGTTTTCTATTCGTTTATGTGTTTAATACTATTTGGAGTAATTCTTTGATGCTTTTCAGTTTCCTCCTCTACTGTTTTGCATTTATCCAAATCCACCCTGCCTCTTTCACACATATCAGTTAGGATTGTTTCAAATGCCCAAATTATTTAATACTTATTTATTTCATTCAATGGTGAATGTTGTTTTTTCGGGCTAAGCAAAGGCAGTCCACGCCTGTTATGTTTTATTCTAAGTTTTCATGTTTCATTTATTAAACCTTTTTTGTCACTACGCTGCTTCCAGACTGTCTGCATTCTGGAGTCGCATCCAAAAATTCCCAACCTGACACCTACAGTAGAGTCTTGTAACTGGAAACGCTAATTGTATTGATGTGGTCTCAGTTCCCAATATAGAAGAAAGGCTGCTCCAAACAACCACAAACCAAGGGACGAAAACATGAAACAGGGAGTTGGGAAATTATTTTTAGAATATTCACTGATGCAGAACTTTCATGCATCACTCAGCAATATTCTCAAGCTCCATTTAAACCCAATTTCTTGTCTTTTTTTTTCTTTTTACTAAAGAGAGCAGTTACAGAACTTGAGGCTTTAGAAAGCCCAATCAAATGGGACGGTGATATCATTCTTCTTCTTTTGAAAATGAAAATATCAATCATCTAAAAGACCTAATAGCCAGCAGACTAAAATAATAAAGAAGGGCAAAAGTGGGCCTACCAATGCATTTCTATTTATGTAGGATCCAGACTCACAAAGCAGTGGTCCTCTTTGTAAATTTTGCATGTGTGTTCAGTTAGGAGTACTGATGTTCCTTGTAAATCTCCAGTTCTGTCATACTGTAGTTAAATACAATAACAGTGGAAACAGTGACTGCTTGTGACAAGTCATCTCTTCGTTTTAAGTGGACACGATGACTGCATTTAGACCGAGTACAGATGTTGGAGTGACCCATCGCGTAACCGAGGCCCTGTCTGTGCCGGGCCCTGTAAACGGGTCCTTAAAGTAGAACAGCCAGGCTGGAGAAATCCGACAGTAAATATGGCCATGGGATATGAGCTTGGGTTTAAATCACTGAAAAAAGCCTGGGTGTGACATTCAAGGGCCAGAAAAGTGAAACCATCCAACCTCATAAGTCTACAATCATTACAGGCATCACAGCCAAACTCAGTGGATAAAACGTTGATAGACAGAAAATAGGGATGACTTCATACTGTTTGGTCTCAAACTGACAATATGGTCCTCATCAGGTCTCTTGCCTGTGTAATAATCTGTGTTAAAAGCTGGGTAGAAGTATTGTCTCATAAGTCCTGCGGTTTTGACCAATAGAAACCTTTATTAAGGCACGTTTTGAATTAGCTACACATGTGAGTAAGATACAGAAGCCGTGGTGGAGCTCTTATCACAACTTACACAGTCAGCAAAAGCTGGTGGAGCTCAGTAAGGAATCATTAGGTAGAAAAACACTGTGGATTTCTCAACTCTTAAAATGTGCTTAATCAAGCAAATAACAACCAGAAGAGAGCTATAAGGTTATTTTATTACTTTATTTTTTTATTTATGTTTTTTTTCCTGCAGTTAGCGGTACACTTGCTTTTTTCTTTCATGGTAAAATCAATCTCTGCTCAGTTTTTTTTTTTTCTTTTTTTTAAATTATCTTTGCTTTTTTAAATTTTTTTAAATTATCTTTGCTTTCAAAGGTGTATGCTTTAAAGGTTCATGCTTTAAACTTTTTTTTTTTTCTTTGAATTATATCACATAAAAACCAGAAATTTCTTTATGGATATTTTTTTGTTTTTGATAATAATAATAATGTGAATTGTTCTGTTCAAAGTTGGCTGCAACTAACCATTACTTTGCCAATGAATTTATCCGATGAATAGTTATTTTTAATAACCAATTAATAATCAGATAGTTTTCAAGACCTTCAGTCAGGTGAAGCTAAAACTATTGCACATCGCAGGGTTCTGGATCATATTCACAGACAAAACTGGGGACTAATATTTATATATGTACATATTTTCTCTTTCTTTTTTTTTATCTGCTCCAGGTGGGTCACTCTTTTAGTTGGGGATTATTTCAATAATCAATTATTCATGCTTAATCTGATAATTTTTTTCATTTGTAGTCCAAACATAAATTAAATTAAATTAAATTAATCTGTCACAAATATTAAAAGTAGCTTTTAACAAACAACCTTTATCCAATCTGCCTGAGTAGGTGTTTTACACAGAAGAATGGATGAACAATGTGCACAATACTCTTATGCACATATCAAAAAAAGTCTTGCAACATTTGCTACAAGTTAACATTTTCAAATTATCACCCTTCCTTCCCACTTCTTCCCAATTTTTCAAACAACACAAAATTAGTCAATGGCCGTGTGACAATGACAGCCCTTCTTCTCTGGTTTTACAAGCCAGACATGTACAGGACTTCCTGTTGAGAAGAGGAATCTCTGAAAAAAGCCTTCTGCTAATCATACAGTGCTGTCCAGACATGCCTAAGATAGCTGCAAGCAGTTCTCCATTGTGAGCCTAGAAGTACACCCTTACATGTGCCTGAATGTTCTGACTGGAAGGAAAAAAGAAGAAGTTGGGAAGAGCTACACGTTGTGCACTTGCCTCAGGATGGAGGGACCCATTCACATCTGAACTTCTTCTTTTTTACATATATGCTTAAAAGTTATATAAATGCTATGATGGAAGGAAATCATTGCCATTTTTTCTGCATCATTAACAACAGCTGACTAATCAGCCCAGCTCAACTTGATGAATGTTTGCAGCTCTGATTTAAGTCTTGGTTTATAGAAATATCTCTGAAAAGGGATAATTATAGTATAAGGAACTCTAAATGTCAGTACACACGTTTCCCCGGATATGTCAAACAGGAATTATATGTTGTAAGAGGAGGTGATTAACCACACAGCCTTAAAAGAAGGAGCATGCATTGGTTCGAATTCCTGGAGTTAAAAAAAAAATCCAAAGCAACTCCTGGCTTGCAACAAACTTCTGAGGCTACAACGCCTTGTTAGTGTCCACTCCACGTCAATATCCGCCTCTGTTTTTTTTTTACCAGTTAACGGTAGCATTCCTGATGTCTAGACAAACAAATATGATGAGCCGAAGCTAAACTCTTGGCAAATCGGATTATTTAAACCTGTCAACTTTCCGTCTGACTTTTATGCGTAAATCTTTCAAGTAGAGAGTTCTAAGAAATGTGCTCTGACCATGCCAGGACGAAAACTGACTCTTGTGCCAAACCACTGGCAGTAAATATTACATTTGCTGGCATTAAGTGTAGCACTTATTCTGCAAAAACTCACTCTAGTAATTTATTATATCATCAGCACTGCTTAAAAAGATTTAGATTGAGGAAAGATGCACCACACTGAAGAAATCTACTAAATGAGGAAAACAACAAGAAACAAATCTACAGTGTCAAAACCATTTTTTTGACTGTCCTGATCTAGATTTTTGGCTCTTAATATCTTTTAAATAAAACCAATAAAACCAATTACATAACTGGCGGAAATATTTTTTTTGGCAATACACAAGCAAGCAGTGAGGTGCTCTTATATCTCGGACAAGGACACAGCTAATGATTTCAGCAGACATGTTGAGGGTGAGCAGCTTGTGCGATGTAGAGATGCCAGATATTAAAATATCATAAATCATAATTAAATATTAAAAAATATATAAAAAATGGCAAATTCTTAGTTAGAACAGAATGTTTAGATATTTCCTTAGGATTTAAGTGGTAATAAAAATAATTAAACCCCTGAGGAAAGATTATAATATGAGCGCTGTGAAACAGACACCAAGGAATCCAAACATTTCCATCAACCCTGTTTTTGAACAATACTGTACCAAAATAGTAAAAAAACAGGATCTACTGACCAAATAACTTGTTTGCTATTTGACACAAGAAACCTGTGGGGGACTGTCCTATGATCAGTTGAGATCTAAATCTTTTACATGCATGATCAATGCTGCGTGTGGTAGAAACATTTAACAGTGAAACTTGCCGGTGGTGGTATCATACTTTTGGGGCGATTTTCTTCATCAGGGACAAAAAATAAAATAAAATGTTGAGAGTTTAAGGAAAGAAAAATGGAGCAACAAACAATTTTTACCTTCTTTTCATCGATTGCATACAGACTGTTTCCAATGAACTGCTGTATGTGGTTTTAACAAGAAAAGTTGGATACATAGAAAATGTGTCTAAATCCTTATGCAAATAATTACAAAGTCTAGTAGGCATGACACCTATTTCATAACATAATCCCTAAAATTAAGACATAACTAAGATAAATTTTTTGTTAACTTTTAACCCCTTGATGCCAATTGTTGCAAATATGAAACAAACCCTTTCTATTATGTACACAATCAAGATAGCATGTTAATTCTTTCAATGACAGTTTTTCACACGTTATATGTGGACCTACGAACATTTTGCAAGCTCTCGTTTCCATTACAACTGGTTCCTAACAGTGTATGTTGTCATTGATGATTATAAAAGATGACACAAATTTGTAATATACCTATTATACATTTTTCAAATACTGTGAAAAGTTTACAAATATATACAGTATATATATATATATATATTTATGTTTTGAGTACCTCGCTCTCAATCTGCAGGTTTACTAGTGGTTCCTAGAATTTCTAAAAGCAGGGCTTTTAGTTATCAGGCTTCTCTTCTGTGGAGGCAACTACCAGTTTTTGTCCGTGAGGCAGACACCCTGTCTACTGTTAAAGTAAGGCTTATATTTAGAGTGGCTCAGCTTATCTTGAGTCATCTCTATAGTTATGCTGCTATAGGCATAGACTGCTGGAGGACATAGGGACCCTTTTTTCTCATTCTGCCTCATGCTATCTCTATTCCCCCACAGAATTTGTTAGTTCACTCTATAACTTTATGCTCTCTCTGCTTTTTTCTCATAGTAGCTTCATCTGGTCTGTTCCTGTGTGGCTGTGACACCATCCTGGAGAGAGGTGTCGTCTGTGCTGCTGCCATCAACCCCTTTGACTGGATTTTCGAACTTGTACTTGTTTTACAGAGTAGTCCTGTTTCTGTGACAGTGACTAACTATATGTGCTCTATTTCATCCTCTGACATGGGAGCTGACTCGGAGCGCGTCTGCCTGGCTGTGTTTCTTGAATGGGGTCGCCTGTGGAGCTGGTTGACAGTTGCCTTTTGCATCTCTGCTTCTGTCTCCTTGAACCCCAGTCGGCCTCAGCAGATAGCCAATCACACTGAGGCTAGTTCTGCTAGTGGTTTCTTCCTGTTAAAAGGGAGTTTTTCCTCTCCACTCTCACTACAAGCATGCTTGGTGTGAGGGTTTGCCTTTGAGTCAATGAGTCGATGCAATCAGCTAGTTTTCCTTAGATAAAAACTTTGCATCAGTTTGACTGTATGATCTGTTGAATTGTCTCTGTCTTGAGATGACATGTTGTAAATTGGCGCTATACAAATAAACTGAATTGAATATATATATACATATACACGTATATACGTTCAGGTGGCAAGGGGTTAATAACCATTAGACTGCCATGTATTTTAAATATTCTTTTTTAATACTCAATGGTCCCATTCTCCATTACTGAGCCTCAGGAACTGTTGACACAGTGTAGCTACTGTTGCTTTGCACGACATTACAGGATCCATCATGATAAGCTTAAAGTTGTTCAGTGAGTTGTGCAGCTCCATCCCACTGGCTGGTGCCCACCAACTCCTTTTTTTTCCTACCACTGGGTTTTAGGATAATTCATCTCCTGAACTACGTGATCCTGCTTTTTTATCTTTGAGCTCACACATGCTCATCGGCCAAGCCGCAGCCGACGCCAAAGAGCTTCTGTAGGCAAAGAAAACATTGTGTCCCATTACTCTCCTCTTTTGCAGGCAGCATTGCCCCACAGCTCTGACTGCTGGCCTCCCCCAGAAGTCAATCTGTTTCTGATTATGTGTGATCATCCTCAAGCCAGCCAAAAACATTTCAGACCCAAGAGACTCTTATTTTTTTCAAGACAACCTGGACACCATCCAAAGTAAATGCCATTGTAGCTTGTCAAAGGCACCATTTATTATGAGTAGCTAATAATACAATGACAGCAAAAATCTTATTTTAGCTTGCATTTTAAAATATTATATTTGACCTCATGTAACAAATGTTTATTGCATCATCTAATGCTCAGCTGTGTTTGTTTTAACCACTAATTTGCAACAAATATTCATTTCTTTGAGATCATTTAGAAAGAAGATGTCCAGACTGGGTAATAACAGCCCAGATTTAATTTTAATCTGCTGTTTCTTTTATGACGTAAAATCTTGCAGAAATAAACAAGATTTATGAAACATTACATCCTATTTTGCCATAAATTGTAGCATAGTTAGAATTTGGGGGAAGTGAAACACTTTTGCTTTAGTGTGACTGTCTTTTTTNATACCTATTATACATTTTATACTGTGAAAAGTTTACAAATATATACAGTATATATATATATATATATTTATGTTTTGAGTACCTCGCTCTCAATCTGCAGGTTTACTAGTGGTTCCTAGAATTTCTAAAAGCAGGGCTTTTAGTTATCAGGCTTCTCTTCTGTGGAGGCAACTACCAGTTTTTGTCCGTGAGGCAGACACCCTGTCTACTGTTAAAGTAAGGCTTATATTTAGAGTGGCTCAGCTTATCTTGAGTCATCTCTATAGTTATGCTGCTATAGGCATAGACTGCTGGAGGACATAGGGACCCTTTTTTCTCATTCTGCCTCATGCTATCTTTATTCCCCCACAGAATTTGTTAGTTCACTCTATAACTTTATGCTCTCTCTGCTTTTTTCTCATAGTAGCTTCATCTGGTCTGTTCCTGTGTGGCTGTGACACCATCCTGGAGAGAGGTGTCGTCTGTGCTGCTGCCATCAACCCCTTTGACTGGATTTTCGAACTTGTACTTGTTTTACAGAGTAGTCCTGTTTCTGTGACAGTGACTAACTATATGTGCTCTATTTCATCCTCTGACATGGGAGCTGACTCGGAGCGCGTCTGCCTGGCTGTGTTTCTTGAATGGGGTCGCCTGTGGAGCTGGTTGACAGTTGCCTTTTGCATCTCTGCTTCTGTCTCCTTGAACCCCAGTCGGCCTCAGCAGATAGCCAATCACACTGAGGCTAGTTCTGCTAGTGGTTTCTTCCTGTTAAAAGGGAGTTTTTCCTCTCCACTCTCACTACAAGCATGCTTGGTGTGAGGGTTTGCCTTTGAGTCAATGAGTCGATGCAATCAGCTAGTTTTCCTTAGATAAAAACTTTGCATCAGTTTGACTGTATGATCTGTTGAATTGTCTCTGTCTTGAGATGACATGTTGTAAATTGGCGCTATACAAATAAACTGAATTGAATTTATATACATATACACATATATATGTTCAGGTGGCAAAGGGGGTTAATAACCATTAGACTGCCATGTATTTTAAATATTCTTTTTTAATACTCAATGGTCCCATTCTCCATTACTGAGCCTCAGGAACTGTTGACACAGTGTAGCTACTGTTGCTTTGCACGACATTACAGGATCCATCATGATAAGCTTAAAGTTGTTCAGTGAGTTGTGCAGCTCCATCCCACTGGCTGGTGCCCACCAACTCCTTTTTTTTCCTACCACTGGGTTTTAGGATAATTCATCTCCTGAACTACGTGATCCTGCTTTTTTATCTTTGAGCTCACACATGCTCATCGGCCAAGCCGCAGCCGACGCCAAAGAGCTTCTGTAGGCAAAGAAAACATTGTGTCCCATTACTCTCCTCTTTTGCAGGCAGCATTGCCCCACAGCTCTGACTGCTGGCCTCCCCCAGAAGTCAATCTGTTTCTGATTATGTGTGATCATCCTCAAGCCAGCCAAAAACATTTCAGACCCAAGAGACTCTTATTTTTTTCAAGACAACCTGGACACCATCCAAAGTAAATGCCATTGTAGCTTGTCAAAGGCACCATTTATTATGAGTAGCTAATAATACAATGACAGCAAAAATCTTATTTTAGCTTGCATTTTAAAATATTATATTTGACCTCATGTAACAAATGTTTATTGCATCATCTAATGCTCAGCTGTGTTTGTTTTAACCACTAATTTGCAACAAATATTCATTTCTTTGAGATCATTTAGAAAGAAGATGTCCAGACTGGGTAATAACAGCCCAGATTTAATTTTAATCTGCTGTTTCTTTTATGACGTAAAATCTTGCAGAAATAAACAAGATTTATGAAACATTACATCCTATTTTGCCATAAATTGTAGCATAGTTAGAATTTGGGGGAAGTGAAACACTTTTGCTTTAGTGTGACTGTCTTTTTTTGTTTGTTTGTTGTTTTTTTACTCAATAATAAACTGATTATTACAGGGAGAAAGTGTGGCATACTGCTCACGGTCACTGAAATGCTCATTGAGAAGGTCCAGCTCTCCTGCAGTCAGAGACTATTCCATGCGTTCCTTAAACTGAGGTGACTGCATAGCAAATCATTGCTTTAATAACTGTCCCGCACTTATGTAAAATCCACTAGACTGGAATAAAAATGGTCTCTGTAAGTTAAAAATCATATGTGAAAGAATGTTTTCATGGTGTTCAAAAATGAATATATGGTAACGTGCGTTAGTTGCATATTATGTTATACTTAAAAGTAGTAAAGTGACAGTGTGTCCTGAATAATTTTACCAATGAAAAGCACATTGTCAATGTTTTTTCTTGTTTTTAGGATGATTTTGTGGTTCTTATAGCATGTTTCCACAGCATTAGTGACAGAAAAAGGTAAATGAGAAGATATGCAAAGAAAAGAGGCCAAGATGTTAAGTCAAACCCATCATATGTGCATTGAGAACTATACATGGGAATGGGCTATACCACTGAACCACACAATCTGTTTGCATTTACATTGTTTATTATGTTTTAGTCATTTCAAACACTCACTGCTACACCCAGATGTCTAAACTCTAGCGGGATGATGCCATACATTGTCTGTCTCTGTTCTCTTGGCATGAGTAGAACAAGACAGAATTATAGTGGAAAGTGTTCAGTGGCAAAGTGAGACAATATTTCAGCTCACTGTAAAAAAAAAAAAAAAAAAAAAAAAGATAATGGGTTCCATACAGACCAAATGAGGGAACCAGACCATCAAGGCTCTTATCAACACACGGCACAGAGGCCAGCCTCTGAGGGGCTCATAGGATGGGAGGGTATGTGAGTAAAGATACCACTGAGACAGGTACATGATAACATCTGGAAAGACTTACAGTTTACTACCATCTATTCATCGTCCATTTTGATGAAAAAACAACAACTACAGTATGGGGACATACTGGTGAGTGATTAACTAAACTAGCACTACAATGTATAAACTGCTCATACAAATTTACATCTATACAAATCCTGATGATGTCCAAAATCCAAACTTCTCCAACCTCATTTTCTCAACTCTATAGTTTATATCTGTTGATTTTTTGGCCAATTTTTAAACATTTTAAATGTTAAATATATATTTACAGAATAGCTGACTTAATATGTAAGACCTGTAAAACCCAGAGGAAGTAATCATAGAATAAAGAAAGCAAAAG
>NW_015150724.1:99494-100247 GCF_000732505.1 Cyprinodon variegatus | reverse complement strand
AAATTCACCAATGCGAATTTAGAGATTTAAGATAAAATTTTCTTAGTTCAGCAGATGTGACGTGCGCGAACCCGGAAAACCCAAGTTTCATGATCCCTCAATGTGTTTGAGTGGGTGTTAGGAGACAAGTTCGCTTGCAGCAGAGTGCATAGATCAAACACCTATTTAAAAGAGTAACAGAAAAAAAAAAACAGCTGCAGCTAAAACCAAAAAGCAGTCAGGCCTGACTTAAGGAGGAGTGTCACAACGGGTGGAGTGGGCAGGGGATCATCATCTGTTTAAACCAGAAAAGAGAGAGAAAAGCATCAGAGAGGACTGAGCTGAGGCACTGGATTTTATCCTGAAAGAGAGGGTTATGACAGAGGCAGAAATGAGTTTTCAGCAAGAAGAGCAAGAGTTTGACTTCAGCTGTGTGTTTGAAGACCATCAAGGTGCGCAGAATGAACCAGACACAGGTGGGTTGTGTGAGTTATCCTAAGTCATGGCATACTAGGGACTCTGTTTTCTAGGAAAGTCTTTAAAACTGACATTAAGACGTCTGAAAACTGTCATTTAAAATTTCCTCTCTAAGGTTTCAACAGTGTTTAGCCTTTTTGTCTAAAGGTTAAGTGTCTCTCCACGTTAACTTGCTTGTGCGTACTCTCTGTGCGTGTACCGTCGTGAATCTGCATGTATAATACTACAGCTAAGTCTGCTTGACTTTATCACAAGCTTGGAGCGATGTGATAGTGCTTTCAGCTGTCCACAGGGGAG